>NW_023396667.1:82360-216573 GCF_011125445.2 Fundulus heteroclitus | reverse complement strand
GGCAAGTGTAAACATGACAAAACATCAATTAACACAACGTCAAGCTTACTTAGACAACCTAAACTGATAGGAAAGTATTTAAGGTAAATATAGAAATGGAAAGAGAATGGCAGAGCTACAGAAGCTGGCCGGAAGAACATTCACCAGCTAAGCCTTTCATGGGAAGTCTGGAGGGGCTGCAAAGATCCACATCTCACATGGGAGAACTTGTTGACAGGGCAACCATTACTTATTGCACTGCAAATATACCTTATTTATGGATGAGTTTCAAAAAGAAAGCAATTGTTGTAGGAAAGTCCTGTTTGCAGTGCACCTTAAGCCATGTAAGACACAGCAAAATGTGTATAAGAAGGTGCTCTGCTGAGATGAGACCAAATATTTTCTTTTGGGCTTAGATTGAAAACTATGTTTGGAGGCAAAACCGACGCTGCTGACCACACTGAGTGTATCATCCGTCACAGTGAAACATGGTGGTTGCAGCATCACGCTTTCAGGATGCTTTCATAAGAAAAATACTGGACAGCTGGAAGAGAACCTGCTGGAGGACTCGAGGCTGGGGCAAAGGTTCATCTTTAAGCAAAATGTGAGGGATTACATCAAAGCATAGATGTTTGTTAGAATGACCCATTCAAAATCTAAAGTCTAATTTGAAATCTATGGGAAGTCTTGAAAGCAGATGTTTTGTCCAATCTGACTGAGCTCTAGCTTATTTTACAAAGAAGGATGTGTATAAATGTCAGTGTTTAGATGTGCTTAAATGGACGTGTGTAAATGTAATCGCAGCAAAATGTGCTTTTACATAATATTGACTCCTGATTTTACACCCACCTTGTGTTGTTCTACCATGCAAAAGTCTCCCAAAAAGCACGCTGACGATCACTTCTACTGGTACTTTTGTGGGGGTTCTTTATGAACATGTGTGTCGCTAAAACAGTCGGGCAGCCAAACACACGTTGTCTCAACCTTTTTCTCCCCAACAGGCAAACAAAGACCCGCTGTTTCTGACGGGAGTGACCTTCCCTTCAGAGTATCCTGACAGCCAAGACGCGCTGGTCAAACTGACTGTGTATGATGCAAAACACAAGAGCCAAGAATCAGTGAGTAAACACTTGTTGTTCTCTGCATGTGTGCATACTGTGCTTGGCCGTTAAACATCAAGAGAGCGGTGTGATGATGAAATGCATTCAAAGCTAGCCGCGGAGCTGTCTTAATTTAGGTTTGGCGCTCCTTTAAACTTTAAAGGAGATACAGAAGCTTTAAGATGCAAGTGTCTGAGGAGAAGCTTTGAAAGACTTTCAGAAAGCCTCAAGCAATATAGGCACTTGCCATTTTAAAGGTTACAAAAAAGTCTTGCTGCTTGGTAATAAAAAAATTCAAGAAATGATTCAAGACTTTTGCACTGAACCAGACTTCAAATCTCCGTATTTTTAAATCTATCCCAGAGATTCAAAAGATTGTGTTGTGAACTGATCGGCGTCGTGGTGATCATTCCTCCCAGACACTAACCTCTGCCTCTGGCTTTGATAGAGAAGGTTATTCAGCCTGCAGTGAGCATCAGAGCATGGCAGCCCCTCCGTTGGGAAAACTGGCTGTCACACACGGGGGAACTGAAAGGAGTCTGGAACACAGCATCCAGAATAGGCCCGGCCATTTAGACGTTTAAAACAGAATTTATAACAAGCTCTTTACTGGGGCTGTGGGTTTCATCTTAATTGAGCGAAAAGTTCAAACCAAGATCCCAACGTCTTAATTTGGCTGAGCTTACGATGAAACATTCATGAGCTTTATGACAATTAAAGGAGTTTATTATGGCAGCGCTTAGTGTCTGTAAGACAAAACGCTGGTAGAATGCCAGGAGGAGCACACACAGCGGCATTGTGATTTCTTTTAATATATATATGTATTCAGTACAAGTCAGGCTGTACAGTGGAGCCTGTACAGCTTGACTTGACCTCCTTGCTGAGGTCCTGGGTTCAAATCCCTGCCTGGCGTCTTTCTGCAGCGTGTTTGTGTGTTCTCTCTGTGCATGTCTGGGTTCTCTCCGGGTGCTCAGTCCAAAACACGACTGTAGGGTTAATTGGTTTCTCCAAATTTCAGTTGGGCATGAAGGCATCGCTGTTTATCCTGTGCGGCTCATACATATACGTTGCCCTGTGATAGACTGCCGACCTGATACAACCTTTGTGCTCTGTGGGTCTATGAGCAGGAACCATGTTCAGTTCATACACTGCCTCACCAAATGTCCATACCTCAAACAAACGTATGTACATTTTTTTTGTTGCATTGGCCACAACAGATTAGTGCAAAAACCTTTCAAATACAAAGATTCATAATAAGCTGGAATGCATTTGTCAAGCAGCAAATAGAAGGAAGGCCCAGAGGTTTCCACAGCTGCATAATGGATTAATGCTGTGAAGATGGCCATGCAGTGCCAATGCTCTTAAATTGTATCTAATGTCTTTATTTTATGATTGTATTATGTTTCAGAAATGTTTTTGACTTGCGTAACTCTCCTGATATGTGCTGCAGACATTCTGCACAGGTTGCAAAGGATTTCTTGATCTCAATGGGGTTTTCACCTGGTTAAATAAAGGAAAAGGAAAATGAAATCATGAGACTTACCCCCACAGTAATTCATAATACCACCCATGCTTATATGGAGACACGGAGAAAATGATGAGATGAACATTAATATTGCTGTCAGCACACATGCACTGTATGAGCCACAACAACAGGAAGAGCTGGCCCGACCTGCAACCTGGGCAAGACTCTTTTCTAAACAATGTTTTTCAACATAAAACTTATGAAACCAAGCAGTTAATGTATATACAGTAAGACAGGACAGTGCAAAGTAATTCCAATAGTAATATTTACTGTTTACTGTGGTTAGTTGACCTGTAAATGGCTCCATCAGCTCAGCAGATAGAAAATACCATTAAACAACAAAACCGAGTACAAACAAGACGTCTCACCTTAATATAAACTGTAAATGTGTCTCTGGTGCATTTTTGTTTAAACAAGTTTGTTCTTTATTCAGTGAAGTTACTCACAGAGAACAGCGTAGTCAGTCATTTTACTCAATTAAGAGTAGCAATACTGCTTCATAATATTTACTCAAGTAAAAGTAAGATATACAGCGCAGTAAAACTACTCCTAGATGTACATTTTGTTCAAAAAGTTATAAGTAAATGTAACTAGTTACTATCCACATCTGCTGGTGGCTTTATGTTATGGGACAGTTTATAATCTCATGTGATCATTTACAGTTACTGACACATGCTACTTTAAACAAACACTATGGGTTCCTGAGAAAGATTATTCTCCTTAGTCGTCTATTAGTTGCTTAACAAAACTGAATTAAGTTATTGTAAAAAATGTCTGTGAACATAAACATTTGATGTGCATCTCTGAGCTGAAACCACAATCGGCACAGAAAGCAGACGGGTCCTCAGTCTGACAGCAGATGTGACAGCTTCTGCTTGGATCGTGTACACTCACACAATTACATAAAATACATTCAGGCTGGTGGCTGTATGGTCACAAAAGTGGAAGAGATAAGAATACTATTGCAAAACAGTGTTCAGTTCAACAATAGAGTGTGAGAGGATTGATTTATAGGGTGACAGAGGGAACACACTCAGGTAGGAACATTAGCAAGTAATGTTTGGCCTGTTTTAAAGTTTGAAATATAAAGAGTCCAGAAGTTTTGCTATTTTAAAATTAAGAAACTCGTTAAATTAAGATGTAAGGCTGCAACCAACAGAGCAATGTCTAGTTTTTTTTTTCACCTCTAGAATGAGACACCGCATCTGGAAAAAAAGAATAATGCTATATTATTACCCAGAAGGAATACTAGTAAGACCTTTGTTACAAACCCTTACAATCTCCTCATTAACCTGTCTAGCGGATTATTCTCAGCATAATTCAGGCTTTAGAAAGGTCAGTCGCCTGCTTCAGCTAAACAACTGTCCCGTTGGCATGGTTACACAACACAGATTAAAAAAACACCAGTATGTCAGTCCAACATGGAAAAATCTTCCAAAAGTTTCTGTTTATGATAGAATTAAAGTTACACATTAAATGCAGTGACGTTCTATATGTCAGAATATCTGACAAGTGACAAGGCATGATGTGATGTGATATGATATGATATGACATATATGACTTTGAAATGAAATAATATATTAGATGATATGAAAAAGATGAAACATGATGTATTGTAAGGCATATATCAGCTATTTGACATGATAGCTATAATTTTATACAATACGATATTTGTCATTTTGCATTATGATGTATAATCATGTGACATGATACAATATTATATCACACTGTATCACAATATTTGACTTGAAATATATATATACCCACTGCACAGTGGTGCAGTGGGTAGCGCTGTTGCCTTGCAGCAAGAAGGTCCTGGGTTCGAGTACACCCCTGGGTCTTTCTGCATGGAGTTTGCATGTTCTCCCTGTGCATGCGTGGGTTCTCTCCGGGTACTCCGGCTTCCTCCCACAGTCCAAAAACATGACTGTTAGGTTAATTGGCTTCTCCAAATTGTCCTTAGGTGTGTGTGTGTGAATGGTTGTTTGTCCTGTTTGTCTCTCTGTGTTGCCCTGCGACAGACTGGCGACCTGTCCAGGGTGTACCCCGCCTCTCGCCCAGTGAACGCTGGAGATAGGCACCAGCACCCCCCGCGACCCCATGAGGGAGAAGCGGTTTGGAAAATGGATGGATGGATGGATGATATGTATATAATGCAATATAGAATTATGGTATATAACATATGATCTGTCACATGATTCATTATTATCATGACATGATGTGACTTTTTGAGCTATTTTTGGCAGTTCCATGAGCAAATTTCTCTCCAGAGCCTGCTTCACCTTGCATAAGAGTGAACATTAACTATATTGTTGTCTTTTCTTTGTCCTTCACTGTTTTTGTGAACTTATTTTTCTGCAGAGCACCTTTCCATCTTTTCAGAATAGTGCTGACAGAAAACAGAACATTTCACTCCAGCTTTGTTCTCAGAATCAGGGCTCAAGGCTGAAGCAAAAGTCTTACAGACAAGGTCCTGTTGAGCAGAGTTTCATTCTCTTCTCTCATTTCCCCGTTCCCTGCTGCCTTCAAAAAATAACTTTTGAATGATGGGCTGTCTCTCGGCCTCCTGCAAACCTAAGACATAAAACACAGTCTTTCATGGTAGTTTCAAAAAATTGCCCTGTGTGGTGCCGCTTCAACACTTGAAAATCATCATTCCCCCCTTTTTTCCTGACACCAGTGCTTGTGTGCTGTGGTTAGCTTTTAGATTTTCAGCTCCGCTCCGCTGGGCACAGTGTGCTTGTCTGGGTCTCATTAGAGACTCTTTAAGTGACACAGGTGTGACCCTGAACATGAGCTGCTACCATGCATCAGCCCCCCCTTGGCTTCAAGTGCAAGATCAGAAATCACCCTGTCAAGACCCGGTCATTTAATCTTGCATTTTTATTATTTATTTTCCTTGTAAAACTTAGCCTGCAGGCTGTTTGCTATGTACACAAATCAGCTGTCAAAACGTACATACCGACACATTTCTTACATTTCTGAGCCATGTGTTGCAGACACAGTGCTCAGTACAGTGTGACTCAGAACAGCACGGTTTGGTAAAAGGGTGAAACAGTTGGCAATATCCCAGCATACATTGTTATGTAATTACCGTATGTATGTGTATCATTAGTTTTTTTGGGCATTTTACCTAATAAACTAACACAAAGCAATGAAAAATTACACACAATGTCTTTATTAAAGGCAGGGCAAGTTTATTTGTATAGCACATTTCAGTAACAAGGCAATTCAATATATATGAACAAAACATAAGAAAAAAAACATACAGAGGGAAGTGCATTGACTTGGAATAGTAGCTGTGGGTCAAGAAAGGTTTGGCTACAAACTTAATCTATTGAGGTTTCAGTTGACAATAACAGTTTGAATTGAGCATTAAAGGTGCATTGAAGTTAAGTTTTGAAGTTAAATATTTTTTTATTTACTTTATCATATAAGCCCTTACAATTGCCTGACATGTAAAATGAGTTATCTCCTATTTACCGCAGTTGCCTCTATAGGCTCTATTAGTCATTTCATGAGAGAGTGATTTGGGTTGAATCCTCTGGGTGTGTGCACTGGTGTGACGTGCTGTGCGCTCTCGTTGGCCTGACTACTTTGTTGAGAGTCTCCACCGCTATTATCAGAATCAGAAATACTTTAATAATCCCAGGGGGAAATTTAATTAAAGCATTAGCAAGAGAACACATCGTAAACTCCATGCGAGACTCCATAAAATACTGTTCATGTACAGTATATGTATATAATAAAATAATATTTCTAACTTTCTTACCTCAGAAGACATTACGCCTCTAAAAAAAAAAAAAAGACATGTAAGGTTGCAATGAAAGATGAAAGATGACGGGTGTCATTTCAACTTGTCGCCAGAGGGGGCAGACATCAGCAAAACTCCTGGAACTTGTGCTATGCTCCTTTAACATTCAAAGGCAACTCTAAACAAATAGGCTTTTTATCTTGACTTAAATGAACTCAGGCTTTCAGTTTTCTGGGAGTTTGTTCCAGATAAGTGGAGCATAGGAACTAAATGCTGCTTCTCCATGTCTGGTTCTGGTTCTGGTTCTGGTTCTGCAGAGCAGGCTGGAGCCAGAATACCTGAGTGGTCTGGAGGGTTGATGCCCTGATAACAAGTCTGTGATGTATTTAGGTGCTAAGACATTCAGGGATTTATAGACTAACAGAAGGATTTTAAAGTCTATTCTCTGAGATACAGGGAGCCAGAGGAAGGACTTTAGAACTGGGGTTATGTGCTCTACGTTCTTAGTCTTAGTGAGGACGCGGGCAGCAGCGTTCTGGATCAGCTGCTGCTGTCTGATCCACTTTTTAGGCAGACCTGTGAAAACACTGTTGTAGTAATCAATGCGACTAAAGATAAACGCATGGATGAGTTTCTCTAGATCTCGTTGGGACATCTGTACTTGAATCCTGGAAATGTTCTTCAGGTGAAATTTTTTTTTACCACGGTAACATAGGTTGACAATAAAGAATCTTTGAAGAAGGCCGACTTAGTAATTGTGTTTAGATACTTTTGGAAGCACAGGTCTGAATCCCTTTCTATCCCCAGATTTTGGGCCTGATTAGTGGTGAAAAACTACCCTGGCCCATCACCCTAACTTCAGACAGCGGTAGCATCATGCTGTGGGGATCATTTCTTCAGCATGATCAGGGGATCTGGTCAGAGATGATCAAAGTCCTGCAAGAATACCTGGTGGAGGTTGCAAAAAGTCCCTGAGACCATGGCAGAGATTTGCCTTCCAGCAGGACGACAGTCTTACTGGCATTATTTGAAATCTGTGAAAAACCTTGAAAATTGCTGTTCACAGATGCTTCCCCTCCTTTGATTTCACAAAGAAGCATGTGCAAAAAAAATGGTGTCATCTAGAAGTGCAAAGCAGCAGAAACACATCCAAACAAACCCCACCGCACTTTTCAGTTCATGATCCTAAAAAAAATATAATTAAAGGCATTTATGATGTTCCTTCTTCTTAATAGTTTTGTGCTACTTTGTATTGATGAATGACATAAAACCATTGTGAAACATATGGAAGTTTGTCATTGTAAAATGAAGTAATGAGGAAATCTTGGAGTATGAATATTTCATTAAATCGTGTCTCTAATTAGGGATGTGAATTACGAAATAAAGGGGTCAAAGTCAAAATGATGATAGAAGGACCCTGACATAGTCAAGGTTATAGATGAACGGCTCAACATTTATAGTGGACCCGAGTATTTTATCGCTCAGTGGCTTCCCTCTGCCTCTGGCTTCCATTTAGATATCCTGAGATGACACCGGCTGCTGCATCCTCATGAATATTTAGGAGCTCAGATGGAGCTGAGGAACCGATAAGTCAGGGAGTGGAGGTGTAAGAAGGAGCAGGACCAGCTCAGATTTCTCTCAGGTGGAAGTGATCCCACCCTCAAGCCTATAGCTGTCAAACGTTGACAGGGCTGCCTTAGTTTGTCACTGATGTCTTAACTGCAGCTCGTCTTTGAAGGGCTCCCAGGGGCAAAGGCTCCTCGTTTGACTCGCATTCTGATCCCACTCTGTGTGGATGCTTTAGTGAGAGCGACTTATGTAAAACAATTGTATCACGCACTTTCTCAGCTAAATATTTAAGCACGGTCTCAGTGAAGTGCAACTAATGAGCTGTGTTTTGTCCCTGCTTAAAGGAGAGAGAGGAAATGATCGCCCTATGCACATAAATCGTGTGCACAATGCATAGAAAACATTTAAGGATGACAAAATGTTATCTTGTTAACCATTAGATTTCTAATGTCTGGCGCCTTTTTCCTGTGCTCAGAGTGTTTAGTTTCTCATATTGCATTACAATTCAGTCATTGCCTTTAAAATTCATGAAAACGAGTCTGATCAGAGATAGTTGCTCCAGGATGAAAAGTCATTAAAATAAAAGCTCATAAAAGGCACAAACAAGGTTGCATTTGCATGCTGGGTACATTACATTTTTACTCACTCAACCTCACCGAGGATTCTCAGAGGTGGACCGCTAATGACAGCAGCTTTTCTTTTTTGTCCTGTGAGCGTGAACCTTTTACTGGATGATCTTATTTAAACAGATAGAACCTTCCCGACGTAACGGCCTCATTTCCTGCCTTTTCTCCCTCCAGTTTGGGATAAATGCTCACGGCGGGTCCGACGTTTGCTTGGTGAGAATTTTTCATTTGTTTTCCTGCACCGCAGTCTGACAAGCATAAAGCCTAATCTGAGGTGAATGGGATAATGGAGCATGGCTGGTCATTTCCATAAAGAAGCATTAAAGTATATTGAATAAAGTAAAACACCACTCTGCTGTGGCGGTCGGGTCTTCCTGCGGCTGAAAACACACACACACACACACACACACACACACACACACACACACACACACACACACACACACACGAGTAACCTGCGTTTACAGACAGTGAAAGAAATCTTTGATTGAGAGGGCGATTGAGAAAGAACCGATCAAAGCCCAATCTCAAACGACACACACAGACACACATGCACACACTCAGAAAATTGGATCATGGTTGTTTTCAAGGAACCCCTCCCAAAAAAAAAAAAAAAAAAAAAAAAAAAAAAAGGTAGGGAATGGATGAGGTGTGTTTCGATTTCTTTCAATACCTCACTTGTTTAAAGGTGAGATATTCTCCAGGAGGTAAAAGCACTTAACCAGATTCAGCTATTTAGTGGTGGTCCTTTTGAAAAATAAATTATGCCTCATTAAGTTCATGCTCTGGATCATTTTTGCGTGATTAAGTGACTCAAAAGAAAAATTTGACTCGTAGAATTGATTTACTGTGGCCCTTATTTTCAGAAGTTATTATCATCATTGGGTCTTTTTCAAAGTCGACAACAGAAGAAAATTGCTCAGCCGACACAATATATTTGAAGTTATTGCATATTGTCAGATGTAGCATTTTTCTGCTGCAAACATAAGAGCAGATTGAAGGCAAATCTTTGACTCTTTTCTGTTTCAGTGGACAAATGCTACAGGGAAAAAGCTTCTTTTAGATCAAATATTTTGTTCCGATGCAGAACGGACAGAACATTTCTGACCATAACAATTCAGAACATTCACTTTTCCCCCCAAATGATCCAGAGTTAGTTTAGAAATATCTTTTTCTTCTCTTTTTGCATTTCCTTCCCATAGTTTTTCAGGGAGGTTTTGTCTATTTGGTGCCTCTTGAATTTCTGACACCAAATAAAAATCTGTTACAGTGGCTGCACGCTAGAATAACACCTCAAACATTAAGTAGTAACATTTAAAACATCTCACCAGATTAAAGAATAACAACAGATCTCAATGTAATCAAAAGCATTCAATTTGAAAAAGAAGGGTTTCACAAATATTTCTGATAAAAGTTTCTTATGAAACACACAAAGTTCAACTACAACATTAGATTAATCAGATATTCAGATCTCTCTGAAGCAAAAAACACTTGAAGGGGTCATATCATGCAAAATCCTCTTTTTTTAGCTCTTAAATACATTTTGTTCTGTACATGGAGTCTCTGGGAGTGAAAAATAAATGTTCTTTTTCAAAAGCAATTTTGTAGCCCAAGTTCAAGGATGCCGAAGCTACAAGTTGTTGAGTGAAAATGTTCGGCAGTTGGGTGTATTAATTGGCACAATTAATTACACCATCCCCCAGCACACTACATAAATGGCCGAACAGGTTGGAGTGGAACCGTCTGCGACCTGCAGGTCACTGAGCGTTCATTTTGTCATTAGTTAGATAAAATCCTGTAGTATCTCATGTTTTAATTTAAAGAAATACTCCTACTCTCTCACAGCTTGCTGAATCTAAAGTCTTGAACGTAAAATAACTGTTTAGTTCAAAGCATGCTGAGTCTTTTTGAACATTATTATATAATAATTTTTTTGTGTCTATATGAACAAGAGACTGAATGTTTTTTTTATTTTGCAGCAGCGCCCGACCAGATGTAATTTGATTTTTAATTCACAGAACAGTGGTAGAAGATTAGGGGTAATTTTTGTTAAAGATTTTACATTCAAACATCTAACTGACTCTGATCAGGACAAGCTTTCCTCAACTGTCTTTTTTTGTTTGTAAATCTTCCTGACCTGGAGAAAGCCCTTCATGCTTTGATCAGCTCCAGACTGAAGCTCTCCATGTCAGTTTCTCCTAGTCGAGCCTAAATCACCTTCAGCTTCTCCAGAAAGCACAGCAGCCCTGTTTTATATTCTTTACACTGGCTTCCTGTTGCTTTCAGAACTGATTTTAAATGTTCACGGTTTGTTTTCGAATCTCCCCTCCTTATTTCTCTGAACGTTGGAAGTGTTTGTGTGCATGGCGGGTCCTTGAGGTCATCCGGTTGGCTTTTATTGCATGCTTCAGAGACGAAGCTTAAATGCTGGGTGGCCGGGTCTTTTCGCCGGTAACACTCTCGCTCTGGAACCGGCTTCCTTTGGGTCTTCAAGCCATCACCGATCCGGGGCTTTTTAAAAGCAAATTGAAGGCGCATTTGTTTCAGGAAGGCCTTTAATGTTCCTTAGCACTTTCCCTTTTAACTGAATTATTTTGTTTTCTGTGATCTTTTTGAGTGTTTTCGTGATTTTATCGTTATCCGCTTTTGCTCTCCTTACGTGGATGTTTTAAAGCGCTTTATAAATCAATAACTGAAAGGAAATGAAATTCTAGCCCATAAAGTTTCCTGAAATGACTTTGCACACTTCAGTGACTCCATATTGTGTTCCTGCGTAACCCTTGCAAATGTTTTTTTTCTCTTTCCACCTGATTTGAGGACACTCTGACTGGCATATGCGCTCCATCTCAGGAGGCAGTCTGAACAGCCACTGTTGCGTGGTGAATTGTCGCTCCAATTATGAACTGCTGAAGTATGGAGAATCCCAGCCTCAGTTAATCCCGCCCTGTCAATAATCATGATGTGCAAAAGAAGGCGAGGTGACATATTTAAGGCATAGCCACGTTTTTTTTTTTTTTTTGCTGGATGAGTGTCAACGCGGTGGGAATTTTCTATATGCGTAAGAGTTTACTGCAATAAAAAAGAGAAGCAGGAGAGAAATGGAAGCAGAGAGCGGAGCTGAGCAGACACACAAACACACACAGTCATAGAAATGGTCTTTTTTTTTACGAGAAGCAATCTCAGAAATACCCAAGAACAGTTTTGGTAGTGATTGGGTGGACAGCTCTGCAGTGATAACCTACGTGAGTAACAGTCCCCAGATAAGGAGTGTTTCTTGTCTGATGGCCACTTTACTTCCCTCACCATCATTGTGGCAATGTCAGCCAAAGTCATAAGAGAGGTAAAGTACAGCTGTTCAGAAGCTAAAAGGGAAAGATTTCTTTAAAATGCTTAAGCACACGGCAGCGGTAACGAGGTAGGAGCTGCGGGACGCTCCACGTAAATACAGGAGACATTTAGAGATTATGACTACCAAAGTTACAATTATTAGTGTTAATGAGGAATACAAATAAGCCAGGTTATGTATTTTTTGCTTTCACATAATATTCAGTCCTTGAAAAAAAAAGATGCATAATGAAGAGTAATGATTAGTGAGCGTCAGCCTCAAATCTCACACGCCTTTAACTCTGAGGTTTATGATGTCTGTTCGGTTTTGTGAGGTGCACTTAGTAGCTTAACAAGCTTTTACATTTATGCTTGATTTAGTTTGTTAAATAACGGGATAGCCAAATCTGTTGTGCACTGAATAATTTTAGAACATGATAAAGGTCAGTGCCCGTATTCACAAAAAACCCTATGACTAAAAGTAGCTCTTAGCTCACTTTACAGAAAATTTCTCAAATTCTACAATTTTTCTTAGATTTTTACCTCGATAAGATAAAAGTTATTCACAAAGCATCCTATGCCTTTAAGAGAGCTCCTAGAGTGAAAATATGCTAGGAGTAGTGAGGAGGACTTTTGGTGAGCCTAAGAGTGTCTGAAGCAGGAAGATGGTGGAAACAGAGAGAGCTGATTGGCTGATCCATCACCTGAACCGTGGAGGAAATGAACACAGAAACGTCTTCAACAATCATCAAATTATTATTAATATGTAGATCAGATCAACTTTTTCATCGTCAAAGGGGAAAATTAATTAGCTTCAGCGGCTGGACGGGTGCAGCTCTGACATGATCTTTGAAGATTAATAAATAATTGGAATAATATTGAATAATCGTGAATAAAAAGGGGGAAAAAGTACAAACAATACAGTACATTTCTATACTATTTACTAACTGTAAAAGCTTCTCAATGAATCTCCCAAAAGAATTGGAAAAAGTCATAGAAAAATAAATACTCCAGACGAGATAAAATACAATAATATATTCAATAAATAATAATAAGCATTTCTAAGAAATTTGTTTGTCAGAATATAAGTGCCTTTTGAAAAAACAACCACCTATAAACCTATTAAACACAATTTTCACTAAGCCCCCGTTTCTACATGAGAAATATTGTTTTTTATTGGTCTGATACAATATTCTAATCTTAGATGTTGTATTGTTCCAGCTGGAAGTGAACAAAAGTCATAATTAACAGAAATAAAGGCTTTAAGAGATAAGATAAGATGCTTTATTTTTCATTATGCATACAGCAAAATGTCATAGTTTAGATGGAGGGTTAGCCTGAGCCACTAATGGCTGACCTGACCAGAATGTCCTTAGTGGTAGGGGAAACTGGAGCACACATGGAGAGAAGATACAAGCTCCACAAAGAATATGACTATACACTATATATATATATATATATATATATATATATATATATATATATATATATATATATATATATATATATAAAGGAAGAGTGCAAAAATGGTGAGAAAGTTTTTCTGTTTTGTACATGAAGAAGCCAGTATCCTAAATGATCATCTAGAAGTTTGCTTGTGTGATGCTTTCCTCTCTCTTGCTTTTGATTTTTCCAAATACAACCGCTTTATATAATCAGGCAATCACAATAAGACGCTGACAGGTGGGTGGACAATAATATCAAATACATGAAATAGTAAAATGACCTGTGCGGCAAGTAAACATAACCAAATCAAAATATTGAGGATGTAAATAAGGTGGTTTCATCATCATAATACACATTTATTAATCCAGTCTAATAAGTTAATTTGTCTCTTTTGATTACTAGCAGTACATTTGTGATTTTTTTTTTAAATCTTGTTTCTTGTATCAACTAATCACAGCTCTTAAAAGACACCATCCCACCTAGCAACATGATCAACCACACCTGCTCACTGAGATAAAACATTCTGTCGTCTACTTACCCAGAGTTGCCTTCAGCAGCATCTGGATCACTGAAGCTAAGACGCTACTCTACGTTATGTTCTGGTTGTGCTGCAGCGTGAGATTCTAATGGTTCTACTAGAAGTGAAAAAAATACCACAAGTTCACTCTTATCAGGCTAATACATTTTTTATGACTGCTTCTGTAAGAAATGTGCTATGTTTTGTCATCGGCTCAAACACACATTGTTCAGAAAGTCAAACACGTTTCCTTTAACAGCTTCACCCTGACGTGCAAATCCTCAAACAGGCATAGCGCTCTGAATTTCTTCATCATTACTGTAAGTGCAAAATACACCAGGAGAACAAAGTAAAGTCAATCCATCAGATTACTGAATGTATTTAAGACAATACATTAAAGTCAATCAATATGGAAGCCAGAGTGAACATTGTATAACAAGGGAACCTAACTGGTTCCTTCTGCTTACCGTAAAACCCCTTCACACTCGGACGCTGCCAGATACACCCCTTACAAGTCCTCTGCACTCATGCGGCACTTTATTGTAATGGAGAGAAGACTTTAGATTGGCCTCTTATTCACCCACACTAATGTTGATAAAAACTTCCGGCTGAGATGGCTTGGGGCGGACCACCCTCTGCGTGATTAATGGACGCACTACTCTGCATCATCTGCCACACGAGCTCAGAACTGTTTGATAGTCTAAGTAACTCTGAGGAGCTCCTCAGGCACAGCTGGGGTTAAGAGACTCTTCCAGCAGCACGACCGTTTCGGACCGGAGCAGCATTGCTGTTTCAACATATGGCAGATTTATTGTGACGAGCTCAGGGGTGGAGCAGGTTTACATTTTCATGGAAACTTTTAAACTGTCAGTTTGACAAAGGTTAGTGAAAGAAACATATAACAGTACCAATAAAATATAATTCATCACTGCCATTAATTGGTTATTGGGGTCTTGTTCACGAATGAGGGGAAGATGGAGCGGGAGATCGACAGGCGGATTGGTGCAGCGTCTGCTGTGAAGCGGGCGCTGTACCGATCCGTTGTGGTGAAGAGAGAGCTGAGCCAAAAGGCGAAGCTCTTGATTTACCGGTCGATCTACGTTCCTACCCTCATCTATGGTCACGAGCTTTGGGTCGTGACCGAAACAACGAGATCCCGGATACAAGCGGCTGAAATGAGTTTTCTCCGTAGTGTGTCTGGGCTCTCCCTTAGAGATAGGGTGAGGAGCTCAGTCATCCGGGGAGGACTCAGAGTAGAGCCGCTGCTCCTCCACGTCGAGAGGAGCCAGTTGAGGTGGCTCGGGCATCTGGTCAGGATGCCTCCTGGACGCCTCCCTGGAGAGGTGTTCCGGGCACGTCCCACCGGGAGGAGGCCCAGGGGAAGACCCAGGACATACGGAGGGACTATGTCTCCCGGCTGGCCTGGGAACGCCTTGGGATTCCTCCTGAGGAGCTGGCCCAAGTGGCTGGGGAGAGGGACGTCTGGGCCTCCCTACTGAAGTTGCTGCCCCCACGACCCAACCCCGGATAAAGGGAAGACAATGGATGGATGGATGGATGAATGGATGGCATTAATTGGTTATGTAAAATATATGAAAAGTAGAAGTGTATTGACTTCTCATGGTGGCAGAGTTCTCGATATGAAAGAACCACAATGAGTCTGTTTGGCGACGCGCTAATGAGCTGCTGCCAGCATGGCTTATCATGGTGAACGAAATCTAAGTTATTATGAAAGTGAACGCTTTAGGCTTGACACCCTGTGTGTGTAAGAAAGAAAGGAAGCAGTTCTTGAATCAGCCGGTCGTGTTGGCAGAGTTGGTTGGTCATCAGTCTGGTTGACGGCAACGCTCAGTTACAAAAGCATCGAAGCAGTCTCCGCCATTCTCCAGCAGTCTGGGTAGTAGGTTGAAAAAAAACACAGTGACTGAGTGATAAAAAGACAAAGGATTTGCAAGCTCTTTAAGAATACTGCACAGGGCTAACCTTTAGCCACTAATTCTAGTTCTCATTTGCTTCACAGCTTCTTTGTTAAAAAAAACAACCCAGATGAAGGCGAATGATACAACCTCCATCATCGCTTTCAGGGGTAAAAATGAGGATGCAATGGGTTTCAAAGGACATTTGTAGGTGTGTAGATCAGGTAAATTGTCAACCAATAATAAATACTTTGTAGACAGGAGAAATTTAAAAAACATCCCCTTCTTTATGTGATTGAGCGATCCGGTTGGTAATGGCATCTGGGCAACGACAACAAAGTGATGAAAGACAGTTTGTGCATGCACATGCTGTCTCTGCTCTCATAAGATTTCTTTCATAAGCTTTCCCTAACTAACTTATATTTTGACCTAATGTCCAAGCAGGGCTCCTATAACCTATTAGGTCTTGTATTTTATGATATTTGGTCACACTTTTGACTTTGGCACAAAAGCGGCAAAATCCATCTTTCCTCTGGGCAATCTTAGAGTCAACCTCATCCTAAAATAAATCCTGGCCGCTTTTAACATTATGGATTCAGATTATATTTTTAATGGCACCCCTCCAAGGCCTGAATGGGATTGGCTTTTCACAAAATGTAAAACTTTAAAATAGTAATGACTTGAAGCCTTTCTAATGGTTGTGTAGTTTTGCCTTTTACTATTTCTCATTAACAAGAAAATCTTGTTAGCTTTTCCACAACTGAGCCGGACTAATGGATCCTGATCCAGGGGGACGGAAAGTTAAAAACATTGTCTAAGGGCTGAATAATAGTTCTGCTGCATCAGTTTAACCTTAAACATGTTTCATATCTTAAAAGATGGATGGAGGAGTGAAAGATGTCACATCAGAGAGATGTAAGAAAAGTCATTGGTGTGTTTTCAGTAACTCAGTTATATGTTTTTGTTGCCTGATTATATTTTAAGCTTATATTTAAACATAAGTAGTTTCTTGGGAACTGGGATGATGATGGAACTGTTGAAGTGGGAGGTGCTCTTGTGCTTTTAACGCTCCAACATCATCCTGGTCCGCACCAAACATATAATTATGGATTTAAGTCACTAAAGGCCAGTTACCCTCGTGAAATCCTTTCAGCAACTGGTGTTGATGTGTCTTAAAGAGATCAATGTCCCCTGCTGGACCCCCTGCACTTTGCTTACCGGGTAATTAGGTCGGTATATGATGTAGTCAACTTGAGACTTCATCCTGCACCTCCTCAATCACCCAGGAACGTACTCCAGATTCCTGTTTGTGGACTTCAGCTTAGCCAGCAACATTATCAACCCAGACAACTTCCACCAGAAGCTCACCCAGCTCAGAGAGCCGGCACATAATAATAATAATAATAATAATAATAATAATAACATTGGACTAAAACTATCAGTGGATGGACTAAAAAGGTAGCAATCTCAAATTAGTGCTGAAAGATAATGCAACGGATTTTTCTCCGGAAGTTTAAGCGTACTCAGCCAAAATACAAAATACCTTCAGAAAATTATATTTCTAATTCTATAAAAACAAGCAGTCCTGTGAAAAAGTATTTGACCTGTCAAAGATAACTTTTACATTTAAATATTTCAGATTATCACACAAATTTTAATATTAGACAATATTAGCCATGCTGAGTAAAATGCTGGCCCTGAAGCTCCTCAACCTGGAATTATTTGCACCACTCTGCTCCTGGATTAGTGACTTCCTCACCAGCAGGCCTCAGGTGGTTAGGATTAGGAAACTCGCATCTGCACCACTGATTCTCAACGCTGGAACGCTGCAGGGTTGTGTCCTCAGCCTTGCTCTCTTCACCCTTTTCATCCATGACTGCTCTGCTATCCACCCCACAAACACTGTTGTGAAGTTTGCGAACGACACCACTGTGGTGGGTCTCATATCCGACAATGACGTGACCCGACACAGAGAGGAGGTCTGCAATCTGACACAGTGGTGCTCCAGGAGACATCCTCATGCTGAAAACCAACACCACCAAATAGGTCATACTGGACGGCAAGAGATCCAGGAAGACTAATCACACCCCTTTCTGTAAACATAGGGAGAGGGTGGAGCATGTGGACAACATTAGGTTCCTGGACTGTGAAACTTTTATAGAGCTACAATAGAAAGCATCTTGTGTCTAAGCATGACAGTGTCGGATTCGGGCTGTGTGGCATAGGAGAGGAATGATTTAGTACAGGTGGTGAAGTCAGTATGATGAATGTATGATGCCATCCACAAGATGGAGACATAGTTTACGTAGCACAAGTCCAAACAAGGGCCTGACTTATTGCCACAGATCCCACCCACCCGGGCAATGAACTGTTTGACTCATGTCCATCAAGTAGACAATTCATGAACATTAAACCAAAGACTAACAGGGCTGTACAGTGGCGCAGTGGGTAGCGCTGTTGCCTTGCAGCAAGAAGGTCCTGGGTTCGAGTACACCCCTGGGTCTTTCTGCATGGAGTTTGCATGTTCTCCCTGTACATGCGTGGGTTCTCTCCGGGTACTCCGGCTTCCTCCCACAGTCCAAAAACATGACTGTTAGGTTAATTGGCTTCTCCAAATTGTCCTTAGGTGTGAGTGTGTGCGTGAATGGTTGTTTGTCCTGTTTGTCTCTCTGTGTTGCCCTGCGACAGACTGGCGACCTGTCCAGGGTGTACCCCGCCTCTCGCCCGGTGAACGCTGGAGATAGGCACCAGCAACCCCCCGCGACCCCATGAGGGATAAAGCGGTTTGGAAAATGGATGGATGGATGGCATTCAGTGTTCCCAAATAAATTTATTTTATCTTTTTCATTTTACAATTATGTTTTACAAATGCTAATGATATTTGAATGGGCCAAGGATGGCACAAGCAGTTAGAAGGTCTTGGGTTTGAAAGTCTTTAATGACACTCTCAGCTGGATAGTGGGGATGTTCAGGTGCATTTACTTTATTTGATTCCTAGAAATACTCTTCAAATGTTTTATCAAAGTACCATCAAGGAGATAAACCAACATTTGTTCATGTTTTAGCTATAGCACTTGAGTTTTTTGTGTCAAATTTGTTTTTAACATGGTGATTATATGTAAAAGACATTTAAAAGACAAAATGTTGCCGCAGCTTTCCTGAAAGGTTTGGTTTGGAATTGGACAAAACATTTTAGGGATTACAATGTCATCTGTCATCCTCGATTACTACATATGTATTATACAGTTTATTATTTTTGTTTTTTTACTAAACTCATAACAAAAATATGAATCAGAGAGGGTGCTGAAATGCAAGATTTTTGTTCGTTTTGATAAACTCAGTGAACTGTAAAATGTTTCCTAATGGCTGGATTTAATTACTGGCTAATTGATTGCTTAATCAATAATAAAAAATAAGATGTAAATTTCCTTAGTTTATTTCAAGGTTTACTGATAGAAAATAACGCAAACTATGCATGCAACTAGTTGTATTGTCATGCAAAAGCCCTACAGACACTGTCAAGCAAGTATTTGATGCTGGAGTAAAATGCCTCCAGACTTTCCAGGAAATTCTGTCTTTGTAACAACCTCCAAAACCCTTTTCCCAGTATAATCCTACTCAAATATCCTCAAGGTGGGATTTGTCTGGATGATTTTAAAGCAGGTTTTTCATTTTAGAATTTAATCACATATCTTTTTCACCAGACAGTCCTACACATGACCTATTGTATCCCAACGTCGACTATCTCATCATTTTAGTGGTGGTTGCTAGTG
Organism: Fundulus heteroclitus; assembly: GCF_011125445.2. Lineage (NCBI taxonomy): Eukaryota > Metazoa > Chordata > Actinopteri > Cyprinodontiformes > Fundulidae > Fundulus > Fundulus heteroclitus. Next base: position 197,044 of record NW_023396667.1, on the reverse strand, counting down.
TCACCTGGAAAAACAGATTATTAGCTAAAGAAATTACGGGGTCACAAGTGAATTAGATAACTGGTTGACTAATCTCTCTCTCTCTCTCTGTTTCTCTCTGTTTCTCTCTCTCTCTCTCTCTCTCTCTCTCTCTCTCTCTCTAAGTGGTGGCTCGCTCACAGTTATGTGTCTTTCCTCCTTTCGAAAGAGAGGAAGAGAGGAAACCACTTGAGGAAAATCCCCTCCTGCCAGCCTTCCTGTGCATTTCTGCAATGTCATGGTTTCCTTTAGGAGAGACACTGGTGGAAAGTGCTGATGCTTGTTGGCTAGATGTGTGTTTGTGTAAGGCCAGCTATTTTCCATGGCTAACTGGTCTCCCGATGAGGCTGTAAGTAAAGCCAGTCTTGCACATTGTGTAAGTAAATCTCAAGATGCATTTGTAATCATGGGTGCAGTATGAAGTCATGCTTGGAGGAACGTTTAAAGCTGTTGTGCAACTGTAGCAGACATGACAAAGTTAGAAACCACTTCAATTTTCCTGTTAAAAGTAGTTTTTTATAAAAGTTCCCCATTCTTTTATTAAGGTCTCGTGAGGGTAGCCTTGGGCTTTGGCATTTTCTTTCTTTTTCTTTCCATTCTTTAAAAAGGAATAGACAAATGGAAGACAAAGGAACTGCCAAGCTGGAAGAATAACTATTAAAGCCAAATGATACCTCTTGTAAAGGTTTAAAGCAATCCTTTAATTTGACCAAATTATTTCTTCTCACTGGAAATAAATTTTAAGGGTTTAAAGCAGCCCAGCCAGAGCCCCAACTTGAATTGAACTGAGAATCAATGGAGGGAGTTAAAGATTAGGGCAGTGGCGGCTGGTGCTAAAAAAACTGAGGGGGGCGCACACAAACAAACGAAAAACAAACAAAGCAAATCTTAAAAAATAGCACTATTTGAACATGAATTTTGCCCTCCTTTCCTTCTGCCCAGCAAATTTCTCAATTATATTCTTAATTGTTAAAGTCAGTCATCTCTGTGACTAGTCTTTTCTCCATTGACAACATGGCCAATGCATTCAGCCTGTCCTGAGTCATTGAGTTTCTCAGAAAAGTCTTGATTCTTTTCAGAGTTGAAAAGCACCTTTCAGCTTTCAGCTGTGGTCATGGGTGTGGTGATGAGCATCTTCAAGAGCGTGAGAGTTTCTGAAAAGACTTCTTCTAGATTGTTTTCCTGATTTTAATAACATTTTCTGCCATTTTTTAAGGCTGTGTTATGAAATGTGTTACAGCATTTTTGTGGGACAAGATTATACAAAATTCAGTAACCAAATGTTTTATTCCCCATTAACCATAAACTTCAGTACAACTTAAATAATAAAATATGTTGCTGACAAACATTACATCAACATACCTACACAGCATAGACACAACTAAAGGTATTTCTAACTACAAAGCACATCTTCCTAATATATTAAATAACATTACTATAAACCAGTGTAACAGTGATTTTCCACAACAACTCACCTCTGCAGCAATCCTTTCATGGTCTTCTACACTGAGTGTCCAACACTTCTTCACTGGCTGACTACTAGCTACACTGCTTTGTCCAACCATGGAGTGGAGAGATCACTTGCCTGCTGCTGAATTTGTAAATTAAGACGATCCGGTCCAAGCTCCTTTATCCTGTTTTTTTTTCTTCAAGTGAACGCTTTGTAAAAGCATTTTTTTGTAAAGACAAAACAGAATTTTCTCTCATTTTGAAACTACTCAACTTTGCAAGCATAACCGTGAATCAACCTAACGAACTGCAGCTGAGCTGAGTCGAATCGGGGATTGTCCAATCACACAATGTTTTTAAAAAAATTAGCCAGTACTGACACTCTACCAGTAATGACACAACAGAATAGGTGTGTCCGGGGCGCAGAGCTCTGCGCCCCTATGCAAAAACCTAGATAACCAATTAAAAGTCAGCCTCAGATCACGTGCTTGCCCAAGTTCCTGCGCCTACATTCACTCCCATTAGACCGGCGCCCTGCACATAGGAAAGGAGGAAGTGTGCACAATGTGAGCAATTAAATAGAATTATGTATTTAATATTTTAATAAATTCTAACATGTCTATTGGACACACAGTATGAATAAATACATTTCTAAGAACTTTGCAGTTCAGAAATCATTTATTATCTAAAAGATTTAAAGGGGGCGGCGCCCGAGCGCCCCCTACTGGCCAGCCGCCACTGGATTAGGGTGATGGCATGGGAGCTGTTCACATTTAGATTCTGAGCTCATTACATAGAATCATAACTGTACAACATAGAAAGTACTCCTAAATCAGTGCTTTTGTGTTCTTTTTTTGTGTCTTTGCTTTATCTTCTCAAATTCTCAGTCAGTCGTGGCAGACGGCCGTTCACGCTGAGCCTGGTTCTGGTTCTGCTGGAGGTTCTCCTCCCTGTTAAAGGGGAGATTTCCTCTCCACTGTCGCTTCATGCATGCTCAGTATGAGGGATTGCTGCAAAGCCATCAACAATGCAGACGACTGTCCACTGTGGCTCTACGCTCTTTCAGGAGGAGTGAATGCTGCTTGGAGAGACTTGATGCAACCTGCTGGGTTTCCTTAGAGAGGAAACTGTCTGACCAACCTGGAGGATTTGATTGAATTGAGTTTGCAAAATGCCTTGTAATGATGTTGTGAATTAGTGCTGTATAAATAAAACTGAGCTGAATTGAATGCCAATTAAATACATTTCAGAAGGGAAAAAAGGACTTTAGACATGCTATATTTTAATAAATTGGAAAAAATAGGATTTTTTTTCAAAACTGAAACTCCTTTTATATTGTTTAATCATATTTTAAGTGATGTCTAATTTATAGTATGAGAATTTATTAACAGAAATAAATGAACATCCAGAGAACATCAGTATAGAATGTTGTTTATCACACTATATTTCAATCAACAAATCCTCATTACTTGGTTAGTGAAGCTTAACTAAACTTCTAAACAAAAATAAGATAAAAAGAAGCTAAGGAACTATGTACACAGAAAAGAAACAAAAAGGACAAAATAAAAATAGTTGATCACCATCATCAGAATGATTCGGTGAATCCTGGTTCACTGCAGGTTCAAGTTAAAGAACCAAAGTTCATCTTAAAGGACGTGGAACGAGGTTAAATTAGCTTGACTAATTCAGAACAACATGTGATGTTTTTCAACCCATTTACAATGCAAATCTAAGTTATATAAATCATTATTTGAGAAAATAAAAAGATTGATTTGCTCAGTAAAAATCAATAATCTTTAGGATACCAGATTTTTATTAATGTAATTATTTCTCCAGGAAATAATTGAAACTCGAATTGGTAACTTAGGAAGCTAGAGGCTGTAGCGGATGAAGACCGGAGTGTGTCAGAGCGCGTTCTACTCGTGTTGATATTTGTTTGAGGAGTTAATCCTAAAGATACAACATTAATGTTCCCTATTAATGCTGTAGTAACACTTGTAGCACTATCGAACGAGGGTGGAGCTAAACAAAAACAAACATGTTTAAAACAAACCGTAGTAATGTTTACTAGGTGGTAGCACAAATGTTATCCTGGAAGCTAATAGTGCTATGCTAGTGGACATTCGGCACTAATTTAAAACAGACTTTTAAGCTCTATGTGGTCGTAATTAGCAGACCGGATAACACAAACATTGATGTCCCATCTGTGTATAAAACCCTTTGTGAAAATAAAGTTTATTATAACTGTAAAACAGAATGAAACACATCAGCATAGCAAGGTTTCAAGAAAGCAAGTGATGGCTAGCCTGTTAGCTCGGTCAAACCTTGAAACACAGTGAATCCCTTTAAAAATCAACTATTTTAAATGATTAGTCCTTTACAACTCTCTCTGTACATTCTGTGCCAAACCTCAGTCTTTGTCTGGTTGCAGTGGAGCACTCCAGTGTGAAACTGGTTCTTCAGACAGGGGCGAGGACCCAGCTGACCTAGGGCCTGCATTCAGCCTGTGAGGGGGCGTGTGTGTGTGTGTGTGTGTGTGTGTGGGGGGGGGGGGGTCCTTTGCACAGCCTTTCCGGCATGGCTGTGTTCGTTCTCTGACAGCTGCAGTGCACTCAGCTTGATCTGTCCCTGCAAACCACTCCACGCAGCCTCGCCTCAGTTTTCTTGCAACAGCTGGGAAAAGTCACAAAGCTGGTTCTGGTATAGACAGATTCTACACTCCGGCATCTGATTACATATAAGACAGACTGCAGACTTAGCTTAGATCCAGCCTGTATATGTGCATGGGTCTCTCCAGTGTAGCACTCCTTTCTCCTTGAGGATCCATGGGCAAAGAGGGAGATAAAATCCAAGGGGTCTTAGTAGCAGTGTTAGCACCCCCTGCTGTGATGGGCAGCCCCCTGGGGGGCCTGTAAAAGTCGCACATTTCATGTGGCTTTCAACTTTCAGTCTGATTTTATTTCCCATGGCTGATTGCACAACATACTTTAGATCATAATTCAACATATGTGGAGTATTGTAATCCTCTTCAAACATTGAACTAGAAAACAAAGATGCTAATGGAGAAGCACGGTCAAACTAACAAGTATCTGCCTTTTGCTTAGCGTAGGAAAGCATTATGCTAGAGAAAAATAGTGCTCCAACATTAACCTTGTGCATTTTTCACTTCAAGCATAACTTGATCAGCAGATAAACCAGGTTGCAACATCATTTTCACCATGAGCCCCGCAAGCTTTCACATCAAGTATGCTGCTCTTTTATGCATTATCATTACAGAAGCAAGGACCTAATAACAACATTTCCAAGGCTAAACTTAATATAGAGCAACATCTATGAGGAACATCCTCATAGACAGGTTTTCTATGAGCTACTAACAACTTTATTTTTGGGAAACTGAGAAGAAGATCCACCCACACAGGGTAACCAGTCTGACACAGAAGAAGACATAAAAAAGACTCTCTTAGATCTAATCTGTGATTAAGAAAAATAGCAAAATGTAAATTAAGAAAAGGCTTCATAAATATACTAAACATGTACTATTATTTGATAGTTTTAAACAACTCAGAAATTCTTTTTTTTTGGTAGTTTTCAGGGAGCCTACTTGTTGACGCCACAAAACCGTGTATGTGTTTAAAACTATTGTTTGACCTCTGCTGGTTTATCTTTCCAAAATACACCAGGATCAACATCATTCACCAAGTTAGTGGGTACAAAAAAGGAATTTGACTTTGGATTCAACACTCGCATTGTGTAAAAAAGCATGCAGACAAGTAAGAGCAAGCAGGACACCAACGATAATCTATAACATAAAAAAACAGCATTCAGGAGGAAGGTAAGAATGGGGGCAGTATGTGCAGGAGAATAGTGTTTTTCCTGTCAGCAGAACAGCTGGCTACCCTGGCTGTAAGGTGTTCATCAGAGACACAGCCTGGGGGTAGAGACTGGCTCTGCGGTTGCGGGTCTGATTGCGGAGGCCTTGTGGCACTGCAAAAGAATCTGCAAGAAGTACGTTTGACTAAATGCCGCAGCAGTCCCCGGCTCAAGCTACTGAATTTCACGAGCCAAACAGGAAACGTCGGGCGCTAGACAGGAGAAAGTTCCAGTAAATTTCAAAATGAAATCACCCCACCAACTTACGCTAACACGACTAATGCAAACAAAAGAGTAACACAGAAACTCGAGGGAACAGAGGAGCTTTTGGTGGATGAAATAGGATATTAATGTACATGGATAAAGAGTTTTCACTGGTTGCTCCTCAGCTCTGGATCAAACTCCTTCAAAACCACAGATGTGCACAAACTGTTGGTCTCATCAATTCAGGACTAGACATGCTGTTTACTGCAGCTTTCAATTAAAGAATCTCTATAATGAATTATTTGCCCGTTTACAGTGATTAAAGCATGATATTAAAGATTAGATGTACACTTCAACATTTTTTACTCTAATGGAATGCTGTTAACTGTTTGACAGATTGAGCTCCCTGTTTAAAAAAAAAACCATAAAGATTTTTTTCATTTAATGTTTTTGCTTAGATTTTTGTCTAAAGCACTTTGGATTCTCTTGGGTATAAACAGTGTAACAGCTCATACGAAGTCATGCATTCAGCTAAAGAAATTGGTCTTCTACTAAATCAACCTTTGAATTGCCATTGACATCTCAAGACATTTATTCTTTGCTAGATTATCCCACATGTGTAGACACAAGTGACATTCCTTCAATTTAATAGCTTTTTGAAAATTCCTTGAAAAAATATTCATCGACATTCTTTACAGAACAACGACAAAAGAAAGTCATTGTGGAAAGAAAACCATAGGAAGTCCTGTTTTCAGTTTGCCTCAGGGTTGAGGTGTTTTATAACAAAACTTGCATTGCTTATCACCCTCAACGTACCATCCTCTTGATGAAACACGGTGGTGGCAGCATTGTGGTGTAACAATGGTTTCCATCAATTCGGATAAGGCAGCTAGTCAAAGGGAGTGTGAAGAAGGATGGAGCTAAATACAGGACAATCCTGAAAAAATCTTTTTAGAGGCTTCAAAAACTCAAAACTTGGTTGAAGTTCCACCTGAAATCAAGACAATAACCTAAACATCCAGCGAGAGCTGCGATTGAATGATTTACATCAGGCCTCGTTTCACAAATTTTTTTAGGTGAAAAAGGAAATGTTTTTTTTTTTTTTTTTTATTATTATTGTTTGTGCATTTTGAAAACATTCTGGTCTCCACTGCCGTGTACACAAGAGAAGCTGAATCTTCCTGCGTCTCCCTGGCACAGAGAGACTTCGTGGTGGCACCTTTTTAAGCAGACAGAGTTTGTACTCCTGCATATGTTGTTGAGTTTCAAAGAATATATTGTCTTTATCAATCAGCTTTAAGAAAAACCTCTGGCTCCAGATATGTTTAAGAACTTCAGAAAGACTAGAACCAAATGTACAACAAATACAATACAAAATCTTTCATAGAGTACACTATACAGCTCGACAAATATTCAGGATAGCTGCGCCATTTTGAACAGACTGCAACCAGTCTAGGGAGGTTTTAGTAAGGCATGTGTAAAGTGCATTGCAGCAGACATGACGAAACAAAAGCATTAATTAAAATTTCCTTCTCAGGACAAGACACAGTAGGACCAATTCTGGCAATGCTTTGGTAGAAACTCAATTCAATTCAATTCAATTTTATTTATATAGCGCCAAATCATGAAACATGTCATCTCAAGGCACTTTACAAAATCAAGTTCAATCATATTATACAGATTGGGTCAGATTATACAGATTGGTCAAAAATGTCCTATATAAGGAAACCAGTTGATTGCATCAAAGTCCCGACAAGCAGCATTCACTCCTGGGGAACTGTAGAGCCACAGGGAGAGTCATCTGCATTGTCCATGGCTTTGCTGCAATCCCTCATACTGAGCAAGCATGAGGCGACAGTGGGAAGAAAAACTCCCCATTAACGGGAAGGAAAACCTCCGGCAGAACCGGGCGCAGTATGAAAGGTCATCTGCCTCGACCCACTGGGGTTACAGAAGACAGAGCAGAGACACAACAAGAGAGACAAAAAAGCACAGAAGCACACATTGATCCAGTAATCTGTTCTACATTAGATGGTAGTAGCGGGTGAGCCGTCTTCTCTGGATGATGTCACAGTTAACAGAACGCCAGACCAGGTGTACCTACTATGAAGAAAAAAGAGAGAGAGCAAAAAGTTAAAAGCTGAAATGACGACAGTCATTTCAATGTAATACAATGCAAAACTGGAGAACAGTAGAAATCAGTAGAGTGAGAAAATTAGACCCTGATGTCCTCCAGCAGCCTAGGCCTATCACAGCACAACTATAGAGATAGCTCAGGGTATGAGCCACTCTAACTATAAGCTTTGTCAAAAAGGAAAGTTTTAAGATTAGTCTTAAAAGTAGACGGGGTGTCTGCCTCACGGACCAAAACTGGGAGTTGGTTCCACAGGAGAGGAGTCTGATAGCTAAAGGATCTGCCTCCCATTCTACTTTTAGAGACTCTAGGAAGCACCAGCAGACCAAGAAACAGCAACAAACCATAGATTTGACATGATTTTCAAATAATGTGAGTTGTGAATTAGCTCTCTATAAACAAACTGAACTTAACTGAATTGAATCAAGTTTAGAGGAACCCCGGGTACCTTAGACTTAAAATGTGATGATGGATTACTGGAGACTTTTCCCCCTGGGTGTTGCTGAGGATTTTACGGCAGCTGTATATAATTCCACTCTTGAATCCTCAAAGTTCAGTAATAATTTACATTATTCTCTTTTAAAGCTGTGTGCAGTTTGATGTTTATTAATGGAGAAAATTAGCTGTTTTCGTTTTTTCCACCATCCCCCACCTGTGAGCAGATGAGTGCAGAGGAGCAGGAGGGTTTTCTTCTCTGCCTTGTTGTTCTGTTCCTGTTCACATGAAGGTATATGATAATCAGAAATCAGCCTCAACTCTTTCCTCTCTGCAGCCCTAAAGAGGATTGAGGGATTTTTTTCTTTCCTCGGATATACATATACATTTGTTGTGATCTTATCGTTATTCACAAGAGGGCACAATAGCGACTACGATATGCTCTTTCTGGATCTGTCAGTGAGCTATCTCAAAGTCACCAAGGACAAATTCTACTTTCATATAAGCTGTATGTTTAGTACAAAAGGCTCTTTTGTTGAGTTTTCGATGTGAACCGGTAAATGTGTCATTTAGCCATGAAATCTGACTGTGGTGTGCTGTGAAACAAAAATATCTAGGGGCTGTTGCACTTCTCCCACTCCTTCCTGCATCTCATTTTTTTTTACTCCGTGAAATGTGACAAATGAGTCTCAATATCTTCTCCTTTATTTAATGTTCTCAGTAGAAATGAAGAGGCAAGTCAGTTTTTATTTATTTATTTTTTGTTTCAAAGTCAAACTTACATTCACCTTGAATCACAACCACTGAAATAAGCAATTAGCAAAACCTCAAACCTTTAACATTTTAGAAAAGGGACCAATAAAAAACAGAAAACAGCCCATTGGAAATAGGTACTTTGGAGACTAAGATTCAGAAAATGTACAATGTTCTACAAAATAAATAACATACTTAGACTTTCATTACTTATATCGCTTAAAAGTGTTTATATTCCTCAAATTACACATTTTGAAATGTTACAACCTCAAACTGATTTGCATTTAATATGAAAAGACCACGATAATGAATCGTAAAAAATTCTTAAATAGATGAAAGATCATAAATCTAATTTTCTTTCAAATAAAAATCTGAAAAGTGAAAACATGTTTTCTTCCAGGATTGTGCAGGATTTATTTATTTAATCAGGACAGTGCACATTAATGAACAATCATATACTCTTGTACAGATTTATCGCCATCTTCTCGCCAACTCTGATCAGTTTTGCTGTCATTGCTGAAGAACAGCCTCTCCACCACATGATGCTGCCACCATCACGTGTCACCAGAGGCTTCATGTGTTTTTAGAGATATGCAGTGTCATAAATATGGGTTTGCATGCAGATAAAAAAGTTACATTTGGTCAGAGCAACTTCTTCCGCATGTTTAGTTGTAAAAAATCATTAAAGAAGGATTTCTTCTGGCTTTCTTTTATCGATGGCTTTCTTTTTGCCATGAGGCACATTGATGATTTTTACTGGTGAAGGTTTCTCCCACCTGAGCTGTGGATCTGTGCAGCTCCCGTAGAGTTACCATGATGCTTCTCAGGTTAATGCTCTCCTTTTATGTGTCTTGTCAGTTTGCAGTTGTGCCATTTTCTTTTAAAGTTTGGATGCACTTTAAAGAATTTGGGATTCTGTTTTCTAACCTTAACGTGGTTTAAATGTCTCCATAATTTTATCCTTGACCTGTCTGCTGGGTTCCAGGGTCGGTGATGTTTTTGAGCAAATGTCTGAGGATTGAGAACTCAATTTACTAATTAACTGAGTTCTGAAGAAACTTTTGCAAGGCGCTGTGTGTGGAGCTAGTGAGGAGGGATTCCTCAAAGCTTTTTCAGTCAAACGTAAACAAGTTTTGTTTCACACCTGCTGAGTGAGGGATTAATGCCCTCAGTTATGTGGCCCTTCAGGTTACAACTCACAGGTTCCCAACGTGTGTTCAGTGAACGCTAGATTTAACTAAAGTCACTAAAGGGATCAGACTGTAGATCTTCTGGGACATCAATCTCTGTCTTTCTGCTTGTCTTGGCTGTTAACCACCTCTGGGCTGCACCACTGATCTTTGTAATTGTCTCCCATTCTTCAAAGGGAGCTAAGAGTTGGTTTGATCCGAGCTGTTTGCTTTTACAGCTTCTATAGCCCTGATAGCTCTCTTCTAAAGAAGAGAGCTATCAACCTCTTCAGGCATGAGTTAGCATATTATGGAACCATTATTGTGTGTCTGGGCATGCGAGTGTGAGTGTTAAAGTGCAAGAGACCCAGCGCACTGTTGTCTGTTTAGCCTCAGGGAGAGATAGCAGCGCCTCGACGGTGCAGAGAAATGTTATCTGCAGGTTTGTTGGAAAAGTATTCCACAGACCTCTGAGCCGCTTCTGCATTCTTCTTAAAATTAGAGGCTTTCTGCTTTCGTGTAGCAGAATTCATCTGATAGCATGCATCTGGAGCTGTAAGTAATGTCGGCTTGACAGACACCAAGTTAGGTTTGTCATCTTGTATTATGAGTTTTTCAAAGAATATCCTTTAACCAGCATTTGCACAACTTCTTTCCTCTTCTGCGCTTGTGCACTTTAACCTGAAATGCAGAGTCACAGAGAGGGAAGTTCCTAACCACAAGCTACCATCAGCTTCAGCTGATAGGAGCGTGCAAAAAGCAGCCCCAAGTTAACACCGGCATAGCGTGCCATTTCAAAGGCCTTTCGTAGCCGAAAGTGTGTCAAATGACCGCATCGTTGCTATGCTATAATTTAAATCCCAGCCCTGAAGTTGCTAATTGGCTTTTGAATGAGGCGGTACAGTCTTTTGGAACTCCTAGCAAGTCGTGTTTACAGACTGAGCGAAGGGAGCCTTGATTTTTATCACTAGTCTGCAGCGGGGTGAGCTGTTAAAGTTTATAGACCAGAGAACCGAGTGTGTGGGGGGGGGCGCGGGGGGGGGGGGGGGGGGGAGGCATTGGTAGTTGCTCCAGTGCATCAAGAGCAGGCTGCAGTTTTTGCCTGCGAGACAAACATGTGTGACTGTGGAAAATTGATCTTCTATTTTAAAGGTACTTTGACAAATCCTTTGAGCCCTGTGTAGCACCTTCCTCAATGCCTCTGCAGGAGAAAAAAAACTGGGATTTCTCACAGTTGGCAGGTCACCAAAGAGTAAAAAAAAAAAAAGTCTGAACATGATGAAGTAAGCAGCATAGGGAGGGAAGTAAAGATTCATGTTCAGAGACATGCATTGACAGGCTGAAGAATGCCTGCATGCTAGTATGAATATTGAGGCTGTGTTGCTGCTGCTTGGATCTTATTTGGCAGAATCAGTGATCCTCTGGAAGCACATTGTGTTTTCTGAGGAAAGGTGAGATGTATGTACAAAATCCTGCATCGTGCTTATTGGCTCCATAGACCTCATCCAATATCTCCAGAAGGAAGAATGTGAAAGGAGCATATCTTGGAGCGCTGCGGTCTTTCTGCAGCCAGCTGTCAGTGAGTATTTGCTTCTGAGGTTAAAAAATTAGGCATGTGTTAATATTTTAAAAAAAGCTAATACTGTCCATTAATAACAGATTTAATGAAAATGTTAGCGTGAGGACGGGTATAATGTCTTATAAAACTTATTTTAGCCTGCAGAGCACAAAGGAAAGTTAAAACCCTCTGCATAAGTTCACCCTCTGCATATTAATAAAGTTAAATTTAGGGCTTTGACTCGACCCAAGACCTTTCATTTTTTATAGTTCAATCAGTCCTGGGATGTTTAAGGTCAAAGTATCTGTGTTGGTTTTATTCTTTATGTCTTTTTTTCTAGATGTTCTGATATTTTGACTGAAACTCCCTCCGATAAACATTATAATTCATGATAGATTCATGATTGATTTTGTGGAGGAGTTTTTTTCTCCCAGCGTTGGTGTGTTTGTTGTCCTTTCTTCTGGCATCCAAATAATTACATTTTGGACTCATCTGTCCATTAGGGGACTTTTTCCAGGAGTCCAGGGCTTTTTCTATGTCCGTCCTTGCAAACTATACTGTGGCCGTATACAACAAATGCATTTCCCCTTGTTCAACTCCCATAAAAGTTAGTCTTGAACTTAAGGATTTACACTTTCATATCCACAAAGGCAGCATTTTAGGGTTGTTTTATTTTTTGGCGCGTTCTTTTGGCATCTTGCGGTTTGCTCTCAGGGTGAACCTACTTGGATGACTAGATGTGGAAATGTCGGTAGTGGTTTTGAAAGTCCTCCACTTTCTGTTCATTGGTTCCAGATTATTCTGAGATCTCTTTAAATGTCTGGAGTTTAAACATGGCAAACCTTCTTCAAAATGCAAAGTCACAACATTCTAATAATGACCAAGAGGTAAAAATCTCTCTTTATAGTCCCACAGAGGGGATATTTGTGTCTGCGTTCAACCCATCCCTTAGGGAGCAATCCGTGGTCAAGGGTCTTATTCCGGGGGCCCCAGAGTGACGCTACTTAAACTTGTCCCTTGAAGTCTTGAAACTTGACTTTAACGTGAATCTTATGAAACTCAAAATGATGCTTAGTCACATTGTGTGCATGGTTGTGTCTGTTTTGCCCTGTGATGACTGCCAGCCTGTCCATGCTGTACGCAGCCTGTTGCTCAGTGACCGTCTGAGATCAGCACGAGCCTTTCTAGACAACGGATGAACCGATGGATGGACCTCAAGAACCTGACATTTGGCTCAATATTTGTGTTGAATGTGCACTTTCCTGAGTCTTTATTTCCGCTGGAACGACATTAATCCACTACAGTCGCCTTCACTGTCACCAGATCTTCATCCCATAGAGTAGCCAAGCCAAGTTTATTTCATAAAGCACTTTAAGCACAGCAGGCTCCGACCAAGTGCTGAACAGAAAGAATGATTAGAATCAATAAAAAACATGAACGCTTAAAACAAATTCAGCAATTACTTTTAAGATGTAGTGGAAGGGTTGCATCATGGGATGTCCATCGGATAGATCAACAGCAGCTGCATAACGTTGTTCCTGTAGACATGATATGTTAATATACACCAAATCTATATGAAATGTTTTCAACACCTTATTGAATCCATATTATGAAGACATTTCTGAAGGTAATAGGTTCAACAAGGAGAACACGAGGTTTATCAAATAAAGTAGAGTGAGTCTATATATTTTACTTTTTGGTTACACTTTATTTGAAGGGGTCTACATAAGACTGACATAACACTGTCATAAACATGACATAACACCTGTTATGAACATAAATTACTCTTTATGAATGTTTAGGACTGTTATTAAATGTCATTCGGTAAATTATGACTCTATTAAAGCAAAGTTGACATTGTTTAAAATGTCTTTGTTATGACAACTTGACATTAACAGAGACACGGTTAAGTTTAGGGCTTGATTTGGGATTAGGTTAAGTTTAGGACTTAAGGTTTTGTTAATTTAAGGGCTTGTCATAACAAAGATATTTTAAACAATGTCAACTTTGCTTTAATAGTGTCATAATTTACCGAATGACAATTAATGACAACAGTCCTAAACATTCATAAAGAGTCATTTATGTTCATAACAGGTGTTATGTCATGTTTATGACAGTGTAATGTCAGTCTTATGTACACCCCTTCAAATAAAGTGTTACCGACTTTTTTAAATTCAGGCCATCAGAGGTGGGTTTGTCCAGTCATGAAAGACAGAGAAAGCATGCGTACGTAGGTGGGTTTAACACAAGAAGGAGGTCAAAGAAGAGAAAACTGAAGGACACTGTGGTTGGTAGATGGCTAAGAACGAGAACGTCAGCTCACCTTGGGAACACAACCCACTGCTGCTTTCTGAGCCCATGACTGATGTTTGTGGGAGATCTTCTGTCGCTGGAGCTCCCACTGCCTTATTTCTGTCATCTTTCCACACGACTGTCACGTCTGCCAAGACGCGCGCGTAACGGTAATGAAAGATAGATGAGCTGAACAAGTCTCTAAGTTGGTGTTAAGATGTTGGAGCTGTTTAAATAATGCTGAAAGTGGGAAGCGACATTGAGGCATCACCACCTTAAGGCTTCTCCTTCGACAGCCAGGAGCGTCTCGCACTTTGACGTTCAACTCGTGCTCTCCGCTGTGATTTGAGGACCGATCCCTATTACCCTCAGCGGGCTTTTCAGGAACCGAGATTCCAAAATATGTCAAACATTTTCAACTTCAAAGTCTTGCATTAAATATGCCTCATTGCTGCGGGTTTGATTTATATTTTTGAAGGAGCTTTGATCTGAGGATTTTTTTTTTTTTTTCATGCACAAAGTACATCTTTGCTTCTGCAAGGCTATATCTTATTGCTATTGTAAGCTGAGGTTCGGGGTGGGTGAGCGGGAAAAGAAAAGCCACAACAGAAGCGATCGCTGACAAAAAACACATAGTAACTAACTGAAAATGTGCAAATGCATTTGGCATCAACTCTAGGTGACATAAATTCTGCTGCAGCCCAGGAGTAAGCAGTTTGTTAGCAGACTAGAAGGCATCTCGGGTAATCTCTTGGCAGGTATGAGCTCATGAATCAGTCTTTGACTTCCACTTGGCATCCGGGTCGTCAATCCTCGATGTAATAAACGCAGAAAGTAGACTTTCCACCCACTCTCCCTGACGCCACCTCCCATATTCAGAAAGGTTAACTCGTGATCACCGTGACCTCCAATGCTCGCCGTATTTGCATCGAACTGCGTGTGCTCATAAAATGTTAAGTGCCCTGGTGGGTGTGCGAGCGCGTCTCATTGTGTTTGCTTGTGTACCTGCTCGGGGTGATAAGGCCCGGAGTGGAGCGGGTCTTTTGTTCTGCCGGAATTAGTCATCCTCTCCTCGGCAGCGGGGGTAAATTAAACCCTGCCTAATCCCAGGTTCAAGCCCAGATAGTTAAAACTTAAGCCTGTTGTCACCGCTGTTGCTGTGTGGCTTTTTATTTATTTATTTTTGTCATCCGTGGCTATAAATGCACCATTTCTCTCTCTCCCCCCCCCCCTCTCTCTCTCCCTCCGTCTAGGCTGCAGCGTGTCGGCGAACGTCAGGTTTGAAATGTAGAGAGAGTGAGAGTGTCTCGCGGAGCCTCTTGCGTGGTTCTCGAGCACGTCGTTGTGTGTTTTTGAAGTATTTATCTGTGTGCAAACACTCAAGCGTACACAAGCAGCCGGTGGCGTGTGGTTGGAAATCATATTAATTGAAGTGGTCATAAGTGTGTTGTGTTTTTTTTTTTCTCTTGTCCTGTTATCCGTCTGAGTCACAGCCAGCCGCTGAGGTGTGACACACTAGTCTGAATTCCTTACATCTCACTCCCCTGCTTTGTTGCTATCTTGGTCCTCTACCCTTTAATTGTCTGTCTTCCTTCCCTTCTACCTCTTCCTCTTCTGTGTTGTACCCCCCCCCCCTCCCCTCCTACCCACCCAACACACACACTTCTCACCCACCTACCCCACGAAGACTCTGCAGCTTGTATTCGTCTGCTTCCTCCCTCCTCCTCCTTCCTCCTCCTCCTCCTCCTCTTCTCTTTCTCACTGGTCTCGCTTTCCGTCACGCCAGCCACAGCAGCAGCAGCAGCAGCAGCAGCAGCAGCAGCAGCAGAGCCAGCGGCTCATCGAGCCAGCCCTCAGTCACAGCGGAGGCTGCGGTGTGCGTGTTGCTGCGTGTTTGACGTGTCTGTGTATTTACAATGCATAAATTCTGCTAGCGCTCCCGTGGCTCTCTAAAGAGCAAACAAGACATCTGTGTGGAGTTACTCTAACCGAGGACTGGGGGAAGATATGTGATAGGACCTTCCTGGAGCTCATTAAGAAGAAGGAAGACGTAGCATCACTTTCCCCTCTTTCTGTCTTCTGTCAGCCTCTCTGTAACTCTCCTCTCGCTGTTTAACTTGCTGGGATTCTGTGAGACCTATCTGTAAGTGCACTTCCTCGTGTCCGTCTGTGTTCGTTTGTCACTCGCTCCTCGTTTTGGCCATCGCCGCGATTTAAGATTTGAGCTCGAGTGCATGTCATGACACCTCTGCCGACTTAATTAGGCCAATTTGTTTGGGCTGCTTTTGTGGTGGAAGAGAAACAGTGTTGAGTGCACACCTGTGACCTGCGTGCTACGGGTCTGTTAATGAACTGGATGCGTGTTAATTATGGAGTCGCACGGCCGCTGTTCATATAAAAGGGTTATTGGGGCAAGTGTGGGAGTGAGCGTCCTCTGCCTCAGGTATTCTCTTGGTAGCTTGAGACGGAGGAGAGAGAGGAAGATTGAGAGAGTGTGTCGACGTGCGTCTTCGTGTCATTCCGTCACCTCGGGCTTCAGGAGGAAAATCGATAGATCTACAGCTTTGGGTGGACCGTTTAGCTCTGACAAGTGGTGAACAGACACTCTGGCCTTGAAGGGTCCACAGAGGACTGTTTGGGAACTGCCTGAAGGTTTTTCAGCTCTGCAGGCTCCGGCTGGAGTGTCCATCCCTTTCAGAATATTGCGGAGAGATGGCTCAGGGAAGCGTGTTCAAATCCAGTCAACTTTTTCTGCTAAGCAGACAGAATAAAAGTTTGTTTTGTAGGTCTGAACCCTGCGGACCAGCATAAAAACCAGAAGGGAAATGAGACAGGGCAGGTGTGAAAAAGCAAGAGGTGAAGAAATGTGAGACAGGAACAGAGGAGGAACGTTATATCTACTCATCCGAGAACATGGAAGATCGTCTTTTCTCACCTGGCTCCTCCTCTTTCCCTCATTTGTCTCCTGTTTTCAGGGCTATCATTTATTTGAGCTCTCATTGAAAGATGCTTAAAGGTTTACTACTTATAAAACCTTCATTGTGAATGGAAATGAAAAGGCGTTCAGGGATGCAGCGGAGCAAAATAGTGCTTCCCGTTTGCAGGTTTCTTCTACTTCAGTTTTTGTAGCAATGGATTGTTTCACATCATCAAACTAGTTTTAATATCAATCAAAGAAAACCCAGGAAAATGCAAAGATAAAAAAAAAACATGATGAATTCAGTTGTCAAGAGAAAATCAGTTGTCCAAACCCACCTGGCCCTGTGGCCTTTTCTTTGGGTTCACCAGCAACACTCAGACCTGACTGCTGCAGCATCTCCAGAATAAAGAAATGACTTAATCAGAATCTGTCTGACAGCATGAAGACGGCTTCAACATTTCAAAGTTCTGCCCAGATCTGAAGAAAATCAAGAAAAGACCAGAAACAGATTAACTGGCATTTATCAGTCTATAAATGGTTCCAAAGCCATTTTACGTGTTTGGGACTCCAGCGAACCACAGTGATTGAGCCATTACCCAGGAACAGAGAAAACATTGAACAGAAGTTTTGGCCCACCAGAATTACTCCATAGCACATCAACAACGTCTCAACAAATAATTTCAGAAAGAAAACATCGTTTGTACAGTTAAACATTGTGGTGGCAGTGTGATGCTTTGGGATCTGGTCTGAAATCCCTCAGGAAGGTCGTGTCTGGCCAATGGTGTGAAGAAGCCTAGTTAAAGTTCTCACTCAAATCTGATTAAATTAATGCCTCAGGCTCTCGAACTGGCCACGCGTGCTCAAAAACCCTCCAATGTGGGTGAATTTCTATTTTTTTTCATAGAATAGTGGGTCAGTATATAACATAAAGACCTGTTCCCAGTGATCTGAGACGCTTGGTAGCAGCTGCTCCACAAACCGTCATCGGGTTTAGGAGCCAACTACTTTTTCAAATAGTGCCCAGTCCCTTTAGGTAGCTTGTTTCCATCTTGAGAAAATGGTAATTTATATTTACTTTCTCTAAAGTTAAATTAACTTTAATTACTTGAAACATTAAAACATGACATAAAAGCAAAAAGCAAAGAAACATGTTATGATGTGAATCATTTTTGCATAGCGCTGCAGATCTTTGAGGGTTTCGCTCCCGGTTTCCGGCACAATCCGGGACGGGCTGTTGGACGTCAGCGATGAAGAATCTGACGTTGTGCATACTAAGAGGAGCCTGCTGGGGTTTCCTGACAGTTTAAGTCATGTCTGATCTGCTGCAGTGAGCTGCTAAAAAAAATGCATTTTTTAAATAAAATAATGATTTTTCTCTTAGTAGGTTTTTAGATTTATTTAGTGGTTGCATAAGTTTACCTGCTTCTAAACAGTTAACGGTGTAAAAGAGCGTGAGAATATTTTTAGGGCACTATTTTGCTGCCAGCATTTGAGTATTTTTGCGTGTTCGCAGGAAAGAGTGGAAGAGGAAATGATTTAGAGAAAGGTCAGTGGACAGGATGCCCTTTTTTCTTATCTGATACACAGCAGTGCAGAGAGAGACCACAAAAAGAAAGGAGGGACAGAAAAGGTTGTACTGCTTTCAGAGGAGGGAGGGGGCAAGTTGTAAAAGTGAAGAGAGAAGAAAGGTGGAGAAACGGAGGATGTCAGGTTAACTCGTAGGGCTTTGGCTCATGAAATGGCTTTCTTTGGGTTAAAAGCACCGGAGTGAACACAAAAACATACAGTCAAGCTGACATGTACTTAAAATAAACCAAAAGAGTCAATCTTTTTACAGAAAAAAGGGAATTCTCCTTAGTTTTACAGTGAGTTAAAAAAGTATTTATTCCAAATGAACTATTTCGTATTTTGTCATGATTGTCACTTAACAATCACAAAGTTCAGTTAATTATATCATGATTTTATCACATATGCAAACATAAAGAAACTACATTCTAATGCGTGACTATGCTATGATCTACAGATCCTTGGATCCTGATGTATTGCTGCCCCTAACAGGTTTCTTCTTTTCATCATCTCAGATTAAACGTTCCTGTAAAAGCAAAGCATTTCCACAGCATGATGCTGCCACCGCCCTGTTTCAGACTGTAATGGACCAGACATAGGCAGGACACCAGGTGCTTAAAAAATAGGGGGAAAAATCTTGCATTTAATAAGTTTAAAATAGTTAACAACAGCTCAAATTTCGACACAAAATCAATCAAACAATGAATAACAAAAATTTGGGCCCAACTCAACTAAGGTCAACTAACCACTACCTGACCTACAGACAGAGAACAAAGGCTGCTTAAATAGGGGCGGCGTAACCTAAACTCAACACACAGGGGTGCTAGAACATAATAAAGGAACAAAATACAAACTTAGCATAAGTAACACGTCAAACAAGTAAAGCAAAAACTTAGCAGAAATTAATAGGTGAATGTTAAAGTGACTTCCAACCAATTAAATAAGTAAAGTCAGCTAAAATAAATAGTTTCCCCCCTTGGTCCTTCGTTGAAGTAGTAGGTTCCAAGCTTTTAAAATGGCTTCCAACCCCTCCAGCTGGTCCGTTGTCTGCAGAACCTCAAACACCAAACAAGTGTAAGAAAACCATTCCAACATTTGACTTGTGATGTAATTTCTATATCAAAATATATAAAAAAATCACACTAACACTGCTTAGTGGTGGTAGCAGTATCCAATCTTTTCAATGTGCTGTGCAGTGGTGGGTTTCCATCATGCAACCCAAACATTTCAGTCTTGGTCTCATTTGCCCCGGGTCCCTTCTTCCACGTTCGATGTCTTCTATGGACGACATGTGGCAGATTATATCAAATTTTATCTGTTTCATTAAGTTTTTTTTTTACAATTATAACTTTCTTCTTGCCAATCTAGCTCAAAGGTCAGATTTGTGGAGTGCACAAGTTGTGTTGACAACTTCTCCCACCTGAGCTGTGCATCTCTGCAGCTCATCCAGAGTTATCATGGCTGCTTTTATTATTAATGCCCTCCTTGCCCTACCTGCCAGTTTAGGTGGATGCCCACTGGTACGTCCATCTCGTTAGGTCTGCAGGAAGTCCGTCCTCTCTCCATGTTCAGATGATTGATCGATCAGAGCTCTGGGAGATGTCCTAGGCTTGGGATATTGTTTCAGAACCTGACCCTGCTTTAAACTGAACCAGAACTTTTTTTCCTGCCCTGTCTGCTGTGTTCCTTCGTAATCATGTTTGTTCATTAATGTTCTCTAGCAAACCTTGGAGGTGATTCAAAGGACAGGTATGCTGGAACTGAGATTACATTGAACTCTGCAGGACTATTTACTAAGTAGATGACATTTAGGAGCAGAGTGAAAAAGAAGGTTTAATTAACATATACACCATATTTTCACTATTTTATTATTTGTAAAAAACACTCATTTATCAGGGGACTCCTACTTTACAATTATATATTACTTTGCATGAATCTCTCATCAGCCGCGGTTTATGCAAACAAATTGGGGGGAAAACCAAAGGTTGCAACACAACATTAAACTCTACTTGAGCATAAATCACTCCATGGTAACTGCTGAATTTGGTCAGTCCAAACATTTATTCTGCTGCACCATTTTCTCCTGTCTTCTCGTTGTCGTTGCCTGACTCTTCAGTTTGGGTTTGTATGTTTAAGTGACTTCCGTTCCGACACATCTAAGCTTCCAGAGTTGTGACTTTGATTGACAAGTATGAATTAATCTGATTGGATGAAGAATAACACACAAAGCGCTGATTAGCCGGGGGTGCAGCAACCATTTAGAGACCAGCATGAAGTCACATGGAAGCCAAAGGTTCAAATACGTCAGGTATTTGTATAGAAAAAAAACAACAACCTAGAATGGAATATGAATGTTGAAAAATTAAGTCAGACACAGAGAATAGATGTTTTGATTGTTTTTCGTAATCACAGTGTCCGAAATTAACTTCCTGATCCACCGGACAAGTTGCCGGTAGATGTAAAAATCAACACATAATCCCGCTACATACTTAGCCTGAGCTAAACGCTAGCTGTTAGCAAACAGACATGACGTTGTTGTTGTCGTTCTTGCATCACATGTGCGAGTGTTAGTGTATGTGCGTGTTTGTTGTCATACGAGCTGACAGCAGAGGAAACATAAAGAAGCATCGACCCAAATGATGACTGAAAAACACGACTTATCTGGTACAAACATTTACTCGCCATGTGGCAGCTAGCCCACTGAAATTTACTCGTGAAACGGAAAATTTACTCGCATTTGGCGTCTGGCGAGTGTTAATTTCAGACCCTGTCATTATATTTCATAATTTATGTTTATTGTCTTTCCTACTTTTTTTCCTGTAATTTTGATGGTGACGGCAGTTTAGCTCCCCGTTTTTACAACCCCCCCCTTGTCTGTCACATAAAATCCCAATAAAACACTGAAGCTCCTGGTTTTAACGGGACAACAAGGGGAAAGGTTCAAAGGGGATGAATACTTTTCCGATCCCTGTGGCCAATTTCTTATTGGTGAAAAATCCAAACTGTGGAGCGTGGTGTATAAATGTTTAAACTCTGAGTGAAAGACATCTACTGTCTATTCTATCACATTATACCGAGTCTCTTGAGATGGGATTTTGTTTCAGATTGGTGCTACATAAATAAAACTGACAAGAATTGAATTGAACTTGTCAGCTTTGCAGTGTTTCAGAGAGTCGCTGCAGCTCTGCTCAGCCATGCTCAGTTAATCAAAGCAGCTTTATGACCCAAAACCTCTGACAGCGTTACATTTATCTTTTTGGTACTTTTTGTTTTGTCTTTGTTGTTAATCCAGTTTTCTCCTCAGATTCTGATCAATGCTGTGTTTATTTTTGACTGAAAGTGGCCAATTACACTAATTTACAAGAGTCTAAATTTGGTATAAATCTTTACAACATTTTAACTTAATGATAACCTTCAGTTCCACAACATTACAGCGGTTAATGCTGTATCTAATTGCTTATGATTTAAAAGATTTTGAAAGCAAAACTGCTGTGAAAATGTGAGATTTTGTTATAGCGTTATTTATGCAGGGTTCTTGCACATTTCAACATCAGTGTGTAGAGCTCTAAAACTTAAATACATGATTATGAACCAGTTGCTGCAATCGCTGTGGACTAATCTTCTGTACAATGCTGAACACGCTTTAACTTTAGATCTACGTCAGCATACATGAAGCTTATGAGCTTACAAATAGTGTACATAATGTACATGCCAGGAAAGTTGACCAATTAAGGGTGAGGCAGATAATTAAATGGAAACATCAAGCTTGTCTGAGTTAAAATTAAATCTATATAAGAAAACACAAAAAAATCAAGGAACACCTAGAAAAAAAACCTGATAATCTGATTAAATTTAGTATAAGTCACAAAGAAAAACCCATTTGAAACCCAAGAAAATCAAAATCCACCATAAAGACTACAAATAAGAGGACCTTTTTAAACTTTGTTTGTAAATTGAGAATAAAAAATGTTCCCTTTGTGATACAGACGGCTAAAGACATTTGTTCCTTGAAATTTTCATAATGAAGCAATCATCTTTATTGTCATTGCCACGTACATTCCAATGAAATGTGTTCTGTGCCTTTAACCCATCCCCTGGGGGAGCAGTGGGCTGCCACTGTGCGGCACCCGGGGAGCAATGGGGTTAAGGGCCTTGCTCAGGCACTCAGAGCGGCAGTGTGTGGGAGTTGAACCCAGAACCTCCAGGACACAAGCGCAATGTTAGTGCATGTGCAAAGCTGACCTGTATGTCTCAAATATTTTTCTTATTTTTAAGCATCTGCTATTTTAGAAGTGGTGCAACCGCAAATATGTTTGGAAAATGTCTATAGCTGTAGACTAGGTAGTAGTGAGTCGTTGTATTGTAGTAGTTGGACAAAATATTAGTTGTTTTTGGCCATTCTGATCTTTGAAATGTTTTAATGTTACCTCATCAGTCAGTTGTATTATTTCCCTTGTTAGCAAGGTGTCTGTGTTTATGGTAGCGGTTAAAGCGCTTTGCAGGACAGTCATTCGTTCACACCCTGACGGCGGTGAGCTTTGTTAGCAGCCACAGCTGCTCTGGGGCAGATTGACAGAGGCAATAACTTTTCTAAATTGTAATGATAGTAGTTATTTGTGCCCCTCAAATGCAGGAACCTAGGCAGGATGCAAAGCTGGTTAAAAAAATAAAAGCTCTAATAAGAAAAACATGGTCCAAGTTTAATCTAGAGGGGTAATCTGATAGTGTATGCCTAAAACTAAAATATTAGGTCATTTCAGGTCATGGTTCACACAAACACACAACCACTTTTCATCTTGGGCCAGGTTGGGTTGGTTAGCTTTTTTCCTCTCTTTAATAAACTAAATTCCCAGAAAGAAAACCTGCTTTTTGTGATTAGTGTGGGGAAATAATTTGAAAAAGTATTTGCCCCCTGGAAGAACTTTCTTGGGTGTTAAAGCGCATTGTTTTATGGAACATTACTGTCTTTAGTGTTTGCATGTTTTGGTTCTACTTTTCGTGTTGTTGTTTTTTTTTTCATCCATATATAAAAACGTATTTGAGAGAAAAACAAATTTAAACTCTACTAAACATTAGTTTTTGAAATAGCTCTTTAAGTCCATGGTTTAGCTTGGTACTTGGGAAAACATAAAACAATATGGAGTTCTGTCTGTATATGATTTACCGCTTTTTGTGGCCGACAGCCAGCAGAAGCTGCCTTTTCATCCAGGGAAATTCTAGTTTGGTTATTTTCATATTTCGTTTTAAGTCAGATGTGAATTGGGAAGGAGTAAAACTAAATAAACGAGCATCTGCAGACGTAATCCTGACTGGTGCCGGTTCTAGACGGTACTTGTTATTTCACATTCACCTTGTCTTAAATGTGTCTATCTCATTTTCACAGCCTCCTTTTGTTTCCATTGTCTCCTGCACAAGGCGAAGTCCACGGGCATTGTGCGCTCGCTAACAATACCTGAAACTCATTTACATTCATTAAAAAAACAAACGGAGTTCTGTTTTCATCTTCAGAGGCGAGTCAGTGCCGCTGTAAAATAACACAGAGGCAGAGCATAAATGGGCCTGTTTTGAATAAACACTTTAGTGTTCAATGAACCATCAGAAACGATATGTTTGTGCAGAATAATAATAATAAAAAAAACAGAGACACTTTTTGTTGCTTTCGTCCAATAAAATAGTTTTTAGCATTCCACGCTAAAATGCCGTCTACCATTGCACGACAAAAAGTCAAGCCACCAGACTGTTTGCTACAAGCTGGATCCTTCCTCTCTGTGGCACAGTCTAGCGTGTCATTTTTGCTTCTTGCAGCTGCAGGATTTATCTGTATGTGTGCCGGTGCACACAAATGTATCGGGCCAGGCGCGTGTTTTCGACGAATGCAGATCACCTCTCTGTGTTATTGATGGGCTTGTCCCGTTCTCTTTTCTCCATGACCCAGTTCTGGTGCGCTGACACCCCTTGCTCATGTCTCGCCTGCAGCGAATGCATGCTGTCAGAGCACCGAGAAAAAGAGAGAATTACATTGTCCTCGGACATGAATGTGTACGTCAAAAGGGTTACACGGTCGTGCCTCTTCAGATCAAAATGTTGTAATATTCAAAACCCCTTGAGTTGCGTCTTTTAGTCGTGATTCCTGTAAATCATTCAGGCTTAAACTCCTAAACTAAAGGGATGAGCCCATGGTGTGTGGATTTTTGTTTGACACGTTGTTTAGAAAGAAATTTGCACCAATAGTTTGATTCCCAAAGAGTTATTCACTGAAAACAAACACATTGGATGACAAACTGAAAGATTGGTGCATCCCTCAGGTCTTGTGTCAGGTTTCTGGTCGATGGATTCCAGTTTCTTAAAGATTTGCCTTTCAGATGCTCTTCTTGTGGTTTACTTGTCCACTTTGCTTAATGTGTTTAAGCATGCATCTCACAGTGAATTGATAAGGCATAACATTGTGACCACCTGTCTAAAAGGATACCAAGACAGCCCTCACCCATCAAGGCATGGACCCCTAGACCCCTGAAGGTGCTCTGTGGAAGCCGGCTCCAAGATGGTGGCCAAAGATCCTTCATGTTTACAGAGCACATCCCACAGATGTGCGTTTAGACTGAATTCTGAGGAGTTTAGGGGCCAATATGAACACAGAAATCCTGTAGTTTTGCTCTTTAAACCATTCCTCTACCATATTGGTCAGTGGCAGGGTGCATTTTTTCAGCTGAAAGAGCCGACAGCCATCAGGGAATACAGTTTCTGTGAAAGGCAAGCATTGCAACGCTGCTTAGGTAAATGGTTTGTGTCTGAGTAGCTTCCACATGAAAGGCTACTCCCACGGCTTCCCAGCCGTACACTGCTCAAAGGCTCACATCCGTTGGATTTCTGTTTTCCGCGTCGTTGTGCTGTGTTTCCCCCCGGCTGAAAGTCCGTTCAGACGTATTATCGGGAAGCAGAGTTTTATTCCACGGCACCTGAAATGTATGCCCTGCCACACGTGTGATCCAAGCAGTACTCTGCGACTGTTCCGGTCCTGATGGGACGCTGTAAATTGTGCAGCGCTTATGCTGACCCCTGCAGTCTGGGAGCTGCAGATGGAGACACTCTGACCCAGATGTGCAGTTCTGACCTTGTCACACTTGGTGAAACCATCGCACTGTTTACTTTTCCTGCGTGAAATGTTCATTCCCTGCCTAATGTATGGCACCCAGTAACAGATTCAACAGATTATCAGCGTTATTCGCGTCATACATAGGAGATCTTTTTGTTATGCTGACTGGTGTAAATTAATATGTCCAGGGAGAAAGAATGGGAAGTTAATTAGAGAGAAAGTGGCCAAAAATCCAAAGCTGACACACTTAAAAAGGAAGTTTCTCTGAACCAAAGACTGAAGAAATCAGAGGTTCACAACTATAAAACGTGGAGTAACTTTTACTGAATACATTTTTTCACATTTCATTGTGCAGTGAAGTCAACTTTCTTTAATCAACCTGGGATTTTCTCGCTGAAACACTGATTCTGTTCTGTCCTCACAGAGTTCCTTCCTCGGCAGCGCTACCTTTTCCATCGGGGACCTGCTGAGGGCTAAAGATGGACGACTGACCTTGAGCCTGAGGTGAGGGCGTGTTACTTTCATCCTCGCTTTTCCGTGTCGTTTCTCAGAGTCTAAAGTCGGACGGATTGGCCTGAACGTGACTCTGAGTCGGGAAACTAAAATCCTTCCACAGATGTTGTAACAGCAGGGATGTTGCTTTAGCTGTCGCCGTTGTTTGTTAAGGGAAGACGCTTCTCTAATCTGAGCTTTCTTTCTTTCATTTAGAGGAGGGGGAATGAGGGTTTCACTCCGAGACTTTAATCAAATGTTAAAAAAAAAACTTGATGAAGTTGCCGCTTATCCTCCCGGGTTGTCAATTGTCATTTTAATTAGTTGTGTGATTGTGTGATGGTTGCTGCTATTATTAGCTGCAAATGAATTGCCCCTCAGGGACCCGATAAAGTAAAGTCTAGTCTAAGTCTACCACGAGTTGTTTCTGAAAAACAGTCCAATAATAATTTTTGTTTGCATTTTCTTAGCATTTGGAAGTCAATCCGAGCACAAGACGAACTTCCCTGAACATTTGTTTGGCACTAAACCGTAGCGTTGAAAGAGCTTGTTAAGAGCCAGAATCTGCTCTTTGCTTATATTTATTAGCACAGTCAGATAATTATTTCAGAAAAATGTTTTCTACAGAAGAGTGAGGAAATGATTTTTATTCAGAGAGCTTCTCTACATTACGATTCACCAGGCAGGCATAATGCAAACATACGTTTCACAGTGATGTTATCAGAGAAAGAAATTAAGGTGTTTAAGGCGGCCCAGCGACAGCAGTTTTACAGGGAAGTTATTACAGATTTGAATTTTGCTCAACGTTATTTATATTATAAGCAATAAGCATGCTAGTCAATGACTCATTGCAATCTGCTGGGTTTCCTTAAATAGGAAACCTTTATACCAATCTGGATGATTTGATTGAATCTGACTTTGTAAAGTGCCTTGGGATGATGTCTGTTGTGAATTGGAGCTATGTGAATGAAATTGAATGTAAGGCACAGTATTTAAAATTGTAAGATTTTAGGTACATACAGTGACTTGCAAAAGTAGTTAATTATTGGTGTATTTACTGGGATTTTATTTGATGGACCAACATAGTAAGTAGTTTGTAAATGTGAGGTGGAAGGAAAATGCTACATGGTTTTCAAAGTATTTTACAAATAAAACTCTAAAATGGAAGATTTATATATTCAGCCACCTTTACACAGGTACCCAGTGCAAACATTTGCCCTCAGAAGTCACCTAAGAGTTTACCTGTGTGTAACTTCATATAAACATTGTTGAATAAACAGTTTCATGAAGACCAAGGAACACAGCAGGAAGGTCAGAGAAAAGTTTTGAAGTTTTCCTGAGTTGACAGAAGCAGTCAAGAGGCTGGAGGTAATTTTGGAGAAGCTGCAAAGATCCACGGCTGAGTTGGGATGATCTGTTTAGAGGACAACTATCAGTCGTGCACATCCCAAATCTGTGTTTTATGGCAGAATGGCAAGAAGAAAGTTATCATTGAAAGAAAGTCATAAGAATTCCTGATAAATTAAGCCTCAAATCCTGTATGGGACACAGAAAACACATTGAGGAAGGTGCTCTGGTCAAATGTGACCCTAATGAAAGCTTTTACAATCTACGTAAACACAGAGTTGTGAAATCTGCTCAGAATGGTCATCATTCATGTGATTCCCATCCTGCTGCACTTCCTTATTCCAGCCTCATCCTCAGATTGTTTTTTATATTTACTCACAAGATCCCTCAAGGTTCTGCTTTCATCTACTCTTCTCTTTTCTCTCCTGAACACACAACTTGCAAAAACCGGACTTGCTGATATTTTACCTGAGCAGCTAAATTAACTTTAAATTGCAGCAAGTACTTGTCTTGGCCAAATCGCTTTTTTTTTTCTTCTTTTTTTTTGTGGGACTGGGGGAGTTCTGGTCCCCTATTTAAAAAAATAAATAAATAAAATCATACCACATAGCCTATACATACATATGGGTAGAACTATAAAGGTTTTATTAACTCAAATTATAGCTGTTTAAAAAAGAGAACCCCAGTTCTGCACCCCCCCCCCCCTCCCTTGGCCAGTGGGCGTGTATAGATGCATTTAAGTGTTAGATGACTTAAATGTTGCTGTTCACAAACACTCCACTTCCCATTTGACTAAGTCCAAGCTCTTTTGTGAGGTGGAAGGCCTGAAGTGTCAGCCTGTGTATGTGCAAAGTTAGATTTGAGATGGACAAATTAAAATGCATGCCACACTTTTCAGATTTTTACAATGTATCACAATCATGTGCTACTTTTTCTTGGCCTACCACACAAAATCCAAATATAAATTGTTAGCATTTGTGGTTGTAACGGAACAAAATAAATAAGGGGTATTTCTTTGGAAAGCACACATCTTAAACAACTAACACACATTGGATTTTACTGATGACACTCTGTTGACTATCAGGTGCAGGTTTGAGGTTTGCTTTTACAGTACAGCCCTAAAAACTTCGGTAATTGCTCTAAAGGATCCGTGGACGACTTGTTTTAACAAATTCTCACCTTGAACAAAGAAAATGTTGGTTATTTTTTTTCTAAGTGTGACAGACCAGAAGGGGAAGGCTTGCTTCCTGCTTGGACCTTTGAGTCATCTTTCAGACAGATTGAAGATGTGATGCCTTCTGGAAGCAGAGGCAATTCTGTGACAGCAAAGTAATCACAAATGGTGGTCTTGAGTGATAAACTGGATTACCTCGGCTGCATGGATGGAGGTGAAGGTTAGCAGGGTTACCATGGCGCTAAATCCCGTATGGTGGATGAGAGGAGGCACGCATGGTGACGATGTGCCGGATGCTCCTAAACGGACGGCAGGATGCAAATGTCCATTTGGTCAGTGATGTTTGCAGAGTCCTCACCGCCTCCTGGTGTTTGTTCAACTGAAACAAAATGAGACCAATGCAAACAGTGGAAGAAAATCAGCATAATGTGGTATTCCTAATGAGAAAACAGTTCTTAAGTTCCACCATTGCCATTTTTTTCCCTCTATCTTAAAGCTGTTATAAAAGCTGTCAGCATCTGTTCATCCTGATTCTGCGTGACTCTATTTCCTTTTCACTTCACACTCTAGTTGTATCTGAAAATGTCCTTTGGCCATCTCCTCTCTTTATGTGCCTTTTTTTTCCTCATTTGTTGTGTCATGCTTTCCATTTCCTTCTGGTGATCCCTAGTCACCAGGCTTAATTGTATCTTGCGAGACTGACTCTATGAGCGGAGCTGAAGTCAGGAAAGAAATTATAACCCCTCTCCCCCGCGAGTTTGCACATTTCTGTGCGGTCAACAGAGAAGTAGAGCAGGTTTTGTAAACAAAAGCGAGATCAGTCCTTTGACTCCGCAGCAGTAGCTGGTGCACGGTTTTATAACCTCTGGGGAAAAAAATAAGAAAAAAGATTTAAAAACTATTTCAGGATGGAGAGTTGGTTTTATTTTGGTGCTAAAATCATAGATGTGACATAAAACAATTTTATTTACGTAACAAAACAAAAATTCTCCTGTTGTAAAGCATCCCTTAAAATGAATGTAAATCTTTTTTTGTGACAAGTAAAGAAAATATTGAACTGCAGTAATTTGCAATTCTACAACAAATACCTGCATAATTCCGATTGTATAAATGACTTGAAAAAGATTTAAGAGTGTTTCAAAGCTGATTGAAAGGAATCACGACCACAACAACAGAGCTGTTCTCTGAAACAACAGGACTGGTTAGAAAGTTCCCTCCAAAAGGGTAAATTAAAAGATCTTAGTTCTTAGTCCTATGTTGGTGGAGCAAGTCCAAGCAATTTTAGACGAGGATCATTCATTTAAGCTGAGAAAGATGTCAAAGCATCAGGGTAGACGACTCAAAGGTTGATTGCTTCAACATAGGAAGTGCAAATGGAAGAATAATGAACAGAAATGTAAGTGAACATAAAGTCAACTGTAAGAAATCAGCAGAAGAAAATGGGATTTATGTCCAGGGAAAAAAAAACATCAATAAAACCTAAAGAGAAGAAAAACTGTTCCAGTCTAAGCGGTTTTGGACGGCGGGTAATTGGGTAAAAGTGGGATTCAGTGTTGAATCCTGAAATAGTGATGACCGGGGAGACGATGTGGGAACGTTACTTCAGAGCTGTCCCAGTGGACCGCAAAAAGATTCAGTTTTTTTTTATTTATATTTCAGATGCTGATCCAAGTCATTTGAGAATAGATATTTGGCAATACTGAGTCCCACTCTGATACATCATTAGAATCAAAGCCACCTTTATGCAGTCAAATAAGACAGTACTTTGCTCAACTTAACCTTTTCCAGTCATCACATTTTTGGTTTCCTAATAGCGAGAGCCGGTGCTCAGGATGCACGGCAGATTGTTCAGTAATCAGAGCAGTTGTCCAGATAAAGGGCCTTTGGATCAAATACAATAAATACCTACCTCTGATGTGCATGTTTTCTTGTTTTTTTCCTCTCTGAGATATTTCTGAAAATAAACACATGGAATAAAGTGCTCCTGTGAATGAATGCATGAATGAATGAATGGGTGAATGAAGCTGTTAGTTGCAGAGTTGTGGGCACGTCAGCGCCACCAACCTACACATACAGAGCCAGCTGGATTTGGTTGTTGTCTTGTGAAATTTTTAGGCACCCAAGCAGTTCCTATTCATGTTCATATTAATTTACTGAATAAAATTCATCTATTTATCTATATATCTATTTTTAAGAACTATAATATACGAAGAAATAAGCATTTCAGCCATTGTTTTGTAACCTTCCCTTTTTGTTTAAATTGGGGCTAAAGGTGACATGTTCTACAAAATGTATCTTTAAATAGCTTCTTGCGTCTGTTGTGAATTCTCTGTTTTTTTGTAAACTTCACATATAATAAAAAAATTAATAAGTCCGCTTTACTCAGTGACAGCATCCACACTGAGGAGTGTTATCAGAGCAGCATACTTAACTGTGTTATGTTTGGTAATTTTCAAAGATTTAGCTAATGAAATTTCACATGTTAGAAATAAAGTGTCCAAAGATGCCATTTAAGAGCGGATTCTTGGTTTTCTTAGGTTGTAGGACGCACGTGGTTTATCCTTTGATAGTGAAAATTAAATAGAGTTACATAGTTTTACGAGTGGATCTCAGTTAAGGGTCCTGGACGGTCTGTGGAACTATGAGTCCAGACAACTTTAAACATTTCAAGAGAATTTAGCTTCTAGGCAGGTGAGCTGTAAAAAAGCAGGAAAGAACAGAATGTAGTACTGTACTAGTCAGAAGCCCCCCCCTCCCCCCCGCTGATGTTGGTTGTGCATCCTTTCTGTTGCCAATGTTGAAGTAAACGTGCTAGACTGACAGTGAAACATACATAAACACACAAAGCGAATGGCCCAGGTTTGATATGCAGTTTGCTTGTTGCTTCATCCAGAAAGAAAACATTTGGATGATGAGCAGCTTGACATGGGTCCGTACTGTATGATCCACCCCGGGCTGTTTGACCTGTGGAAGAGTTGATGACTCACACTGCAAATTAGTTCTGCTGGGCAAGCAGCGCAGAAGCTGCAGCACCGACATAGGCACGGATGCAATCCTTTCTGCACAAACAGATGCTTCATTTAAATATAATGTCCTAATCCCCACTCAGCCAGTTGTTGCAGAAAGTCAGTTAATTTGAGCTGCTTCGCTCAGTGCCGAGGATTTGGGGCTGCTTTATCTCCATAAAGCAAGGATTGATTCCCTTCAGTGCATCTCCAAACCAATATGACTCTGGCCAACTTCCTTTTATAAGCTTTGGATTTGCATTGCTTGCAAGCATATGTGGGGAGAAATTGGTATTTGACTAGCACCGCTGAGACTTCAGCGAAGTTTGCCGTGCTGCCTGGCTCAAGGCTTATTCCTTATACCCATGAATTTTCTGCATTTCAGCTGCTCTCTCAGGTCTCACGCTCACTTTCATGTGAGGCTGGTTGGGATGTTTGTCACGGATTGTTTTTGTTTGCGGCGCGACACGACCGGTTTGATTTGGGTCACTTTTCTGAGCGCTTCCTGACAGTGTCGTGATGAATGAATGCGACCGCGGGATGACGATCCGTCTCCACGGTAGACACCAGAGGCCACTGAGATGATAATGAGGAGATTTTACCTTTTCTGCGTGTCCCTAACAGAGGCAGCGTAGGTAAGAGTTTGCCTTAAACATAAAAAAGGCCAACCACATTTTCTTTTTCTTTTTTTACATTAGTCAAAGATGTAATGTAAATAGAGCCCTACTCGGCTCGCAAAAATGGCTCAACTTCTCCAGCTACAAATTTATTTTTAGGAAGAAGATTTTTTTTATGAAAGGTTGCAGAAGAATATGGCAGAACATTTTTATTAAGACTGGAATGTGAAAGTTTTTTTTTTACTTATTTGGCATATCTGACTGCTGATATAGTTTCCACTGAGATGAAAGGATGTGTACTATGATCTAAAGGTAAAATGATCCTGAAGGGTATGGTGTGATGTAACAGGATCTACTGTGCATCACCCTAAACACACCTGAACCCACCATCCTCCAGAGGAAACAGGTGGTGGTGACATCGTGCTGTGAGGATGCGTTTTCTTCCTGCAGAGACGGGCACAGGCATGACGATCCTAAACACTAATGAATAGTTTAGATCAAAGCTTTTTTCATGACTGTAACTTATTGAGAAATTGCAGGAAGGCTTGGAAACTGATGCTCATGTTGAAGATTTGCTTCAAATCTGACTCATCTTGAACTGTGTTGAAAAAATTGGATAAAAAGAAAAGTTTGCGGGCTCAACAATTGACAGTTTTATCCTTGTTTAGTTGCGTCAGTGCCAGAAAGCAAGTTTAACGTTTATTTTCCCACCCAGTGCTACATGGTAGAATGGCTGTTTAAATTGTAAATGGTAAAATAACTGGATTTATATACAGTTCAGGTTTTCTAGTCATACTGACCACTCACAGGATTTGACATTATTGCCACATTCTCCCACTGGCACCCAGTAACATGCACAGATTCATTCACCGCTACCTCTGCTTTCTTTCACACCCCACAACCAGACTTTGTCTTCAAACAGAGCTTATGGTGGAGTTCATCTGCATATTTGTCAGTTGGCCCTGTGATGAGCAGACTAGCTGGTCATAGTGTACTCTGCCTATTGTTCAATTAGTATTGATTTGGTCTCCGACTCTTCACAGCCCTGAATGAAATGGAAATGCATCTCTAGAAAATATGAAACACCCATAGCACTTGTTGATTTAACTTAAACATAAAACATATAGCGAATTATTAGGCTCCTTTTCAATGACCCCCGTTGATTATTCATACCCCCACTTATACCTTTACATTTAATTTTTCATGTTCTCAAACATTGCATATAAGAGTATTTATTTCAGTAGTTAAGTATTTTATTTTAGTTGCATGTTATCCATCTATCTATGCATTGTATATACCTATTTACCCTTGTAGGGTTGCAAGGGAGCTGGTACCTATCTCCAGTGAGAGGCAGGGCAGGTTGTTGGACCATGAGAGGGCAACACTGTGACAAAACACACAAAGTCACTCCCAGGGACAATTCAGAGAGGCCAGTTAGGCTAAGGTGCATATATCTGGACTATGGGAGAAAGTCTGAGTACCCAGAGAGAATCCAGGAATGCTTAAGGAAACTCCATGCAGAAAGACTGTAGAACAAGGTCAAAACCCAAGATTTTCTTGCTGCAAGGCATCATGGCCAACAGTGCTGACAATGGTGCAATTGGCCAACACTGTTATCCAAAGTGACCTAAAAATTAGGACATACCATTGCAGGTAATAAAACAAAGTATAAGCTACTCAGAGGGAAGTCGACTAGTCAGGCTGTGGCAGGGAGACAGTGGGTGTTGGCAAGTACAGGGTGGGAGATGCCCTCTGAAGAGCTGGGTCTTCAAGAGTTTCCTGAAGGTAGACGGGGTTCTAGTGTCCCTCTGTAGGTTATTCCACCATTGTGGAATGACGCATTAAAAGAGTGTGGATTGTCTTGAGAATGGGGTAGGAGCTGCTAGCGGACGATCCCTTGACGAGCGGTAATACGGAGTAGATGGAAGCTGCTCCATTAAACACTTTGTTGGCTAACATCAGGGACGCGAATTTTGACGCAGGCGGCTGAGGGTAGCCAACGCTGCTCAACAAACACAAGGCTTGGTGGGTGCTTTTTTAGGCTAACTGAAGATCAGATGTGCTGGTGTTGATATAAGTTAAGGCAGATCAAAGACTGACCTCAGCAGAATCTTTTACATGTCATGATGGCGAAAGGAGGTTCCTTTTTCTCAATATTGTTGCCATTTCCCATTATCATCCATCACATAATTAGTGCAGCGGAATTGCCTTGAACACACATCCACCAACATCTCCAGGTTAAAGACATCACTGCAGATTTACTGGGTGCACACTCGATGATGCAAATTTCCTGTTCCACCATCCCACAAAGGCGCTCTATTGGATTGAGATCTGGTGACTGTGGAGTACAGTGAACTCCACAGTCACAATCGTTTTCAAGAAATCCGGTTTGGGGGGGGAGGGACATGACAGTAAAAGTATGCCAACTTCATGCCACATACCTGCTATCAATGTGACTACAAAGCCTGTGGTGACACCATCAACTGTACCCACCCACTAGGGTCAGCATCATCATCGGTTTCATAACAATAAGAAGAAGAGGAAGAAGAAGAAGGAGGAGAAGAATCCTCACATTCACAGACTGTCTCCCAACACACGGCGGGTAAATAAAAGGAAAGGTCAGATCAGAAGAAGATAAAGAACAGCAAGCTAAGGGGCTATTATAAAAACTCTGCATCTCTGAGTGCCACGTGGTTTTCCCACGGAGCGAAAGCTATTAGAAAAAATGAGAGAGAGCTCGTATATAAAATGGACGGGTATGTCGAGCTCTATACTCATGTAAATAATGTTCATCTGATATTTGGTCAAAAGTGTGCAAAAAAAAAATACTTCCCACATCATTGACCTCACCAGCTTGAACCTGTAATGCAAGGCACAATGGATCAATAAATTTACGTTGGTTACACTGATTCTGACCCAACTATCTGAACGTTGCAGTTAAAATGGCGTCCAGTGTGATCTTCGGCTGCTGTTACCCTACCTGCCTTCAGAGTTGTTCAAAGTACCTTTTAACAAGCACTTAACTAAGCATTTCTTTTCCCTTTTCCATTTTAAACCTTTCTGTCTGTTCTCCACAGACAACAACGGCAGCTCACTATATACGTTCTCTTTTTTGATGATTCTCTGTAAACCAAATACATATTTGTGTCCCAACACCAAACTCTACAGACAGTTTTCTAAAATAGAACGTGAGGAAACTCACTCCACGATCAAAGTTAAATAAATCCCTTTTCTTCCCCATTAGGATCCATGGTTTGAACTTCAGGAAGTCTTTACTGACGCCATGTGATCAACCAAACGGGTGTACCTAATAAAGTGGCTAGTGTGTGTATACCTCCCTATGGTGCACCACAGTCACTGAGGCAGCAGATATAATAAACCCCATATACAGTGCATTAAATATGCAGTCTTGCTGAGGCTTATCAAGAGTTATCTCCATGCTGTCGCTGCCCTTAGGCCTCCAAAGAGCCTGTCGTAAATTCCTCCGCTTGTCATATATGAACGTGGGTTCTCTGGTGACCGTTACTCACACAGAATAAAGCAGCTGACTGTAATATCTGGAGTCTGCCGTCTAGTTTTAAACATTGGCCTTGACTGGTTTGACAGTGGTGATTTAGGTCAACTCAAACAGTGGAAAAAAGTTTCAGTTTGAGATTTCATTGGATTTTTTAGTTAAATGAGAAATATTTTCTGAAAGATTTTATTCTCCCTCTGCAACCTCTATTGTCACGTTTTGTGTTTTTTTGGCACTCCAAAATGGTTTTCAGTTTTCACTCGGTATAAATATCTTAAATATAGCTTGGCATGTCTGCGGATATGCTGTGATGTTTGATTGCTTTGGGGGCTGGAAAGGTCTCACGGTATATTTTACGTTATATTTGGAGAAATGAAGCTCTTTTTCTGCCTCGTAGATGTGAATAGTGCTTCTGTACTGAGGCAAGCCTCGTATGAAAAAGTGAATATCAATGCATAAAAAAACATATGTATGCCTTTTCCAGCAGTTTTAATTTTTCCATTTCAGTCTATTGCCTTAGCATTAATTCCTTTTCCTTCCCAAACTCCCAGACTCCAGTTCCCCTTTTGCACTTCTCGTTATCTCTAAAACTTTATATGCTCAGCAGCAGAAGCACTCTGTGACCCAGTTCTGCTGCTCGGAGTGAGATTTGATTTTGATATGAATTTGTATGCTTGTGTTAAGGGTGCTTGTGTATGTGTGTGTGTATGTGTGTGTGTGTGCATTAGAGATTTACCACAGCAAGTCTTCATTATCACAGACCAGCGCTTTGCTGCCTTCCTTCATGGCTTATTCATCCACTCCCGCCTTTCTTTACTTTTCCACCACCAACAGTTTAGGCCCCTATCGTGATAATATCGTTTCTACCATCTCAGAGTTCTTAGGATCACCCTGCTCCAATTCTCACACTTATCCACAGACAACCCACTCAGCCTCACACATAATATCCCCTGTGACCGATTCTATCTAAGCTTGACCTAAACGACTGAAGCTCAACTATCTGATCCAGTTAAAACTGAGGAAAACAGTGGCTGTAGTTGTGAACCGCAGTGTTGTTGTGTTTTCTGTCTGTGAGGGTATCATTTCTCATACTGCGGTGACATTGATATTAGCGAGAATTCAATTCCCCGACATTGACGCTATTATTTGTCAGCTTCTGCTGCAGATTAACAATCCAGAAAACAAGTTATTGGTCTTTTTTTTTTTTTTTTTTGAAGAGATGAACCAATTTACTTTTGTTAAAAGTCCTACAGATTTGTGGGTGTATTGTTTGCTTTGAGGACGTTGATGGAGAAATACAGAGAGGGTCGGCGGGAGCTGCGAGAGGTTTTTGTAGCTCTAGAGAAAGCGTATGAAAGGGTCCAGAGAGAGGAGCTGAGGTGAGGAGGTCTGGAGTAGCGGAGTAGTATGTTAGAGTCCAACAGGACATGAGCGCTGTAGGACAGTGGTGAGGTGTGCAGGAGTGACACGGGTGTTCAAGATGGAGGCCAGACTGCATGAAGGTTCGGCTCTGACATCCTGCTTGTCTGCTGTGGTGATGGACAGGTTGACAGATGAGGAATGGAAATGAGAGATCTATGTTGTTAAGTCAATGTAGGACTGGTTGCCGGGTTGGTAATAGAACCGTCAACCACCTAATGTATGCTGATGATCGTGTTATTTCTTTGTCCTTTGGCCTGCAGCAATTGTTATGGGTTTACCCTCAGTGTGGATTGGATTTAAATATTACAAATAATGCAAAAAAAGAATATCATCTTGATTGTCGGGAGCAAAGAGGACACTAAATAATCTTCCCCTGACTTCACTCTGTCTCGCAGCTTTTGTCAGTGATGAGGGGAAATATTTGGGACATTATAACCGCTGACCTGCCTGATGATAAAGACATTCACAGGCAGCGTTGTATGCAAATGTACAAGCTAATATGCGTCTTTGAAAGTTCTCTGGGGGCTCAGTGTCTGTCAAAAGTGCACTTTTTAAAGCGTACTGCACTCCAATGAATACTGCCACTGGTGGCAGCATTAAAGAAAAAGCTATGCATTCATTTGAGGTGGCGTACAACGACGGCTTGAGGATGCTGCTTGAGGTGCCGCGATGGAGTAGTGCCAGTCAGATGTCCGTAAATGCCAATGTTCCAACTAATGCTGCTGTACTTCGACACCTTAGGTACAGATGTGTAGGCTCCAGACTCTGTAAACAGCATCATTTAGACCTTAAGCAACCCTGCTCACAGCTCGGCTAGGTTCTTTTCTGCTCTGTGGAACCATTGGTGTCTTAGGTTATATGGCAATGGATGAACATCTACTCTTTTATTATGTCTTCTTGTTGTAGTTTTATCTGTTTTTGTTTATTATGGACCTTGTTTGTGTCTGAACAAAAGTCTTTGATTGATATGAAGGTAGTTGGTGTGAGAGAAGAGAATTCAGAATACAGGGTTAGATGGAGACAGAAATACTCGCTGTGGCGACACCTGAGAGGGAAAAGCAAACAGAAACAAAATCCTTTGGTTCATATATGGAGGCATCTATTTTTTTTATTTTAGAATAGCATTGCAATGTTTAATATTTTGGATATTGTATGCAATAGTCCCACAGAGAGTGAAATATTTATTTCATTTTAGTGATTATGGCTTATAGTTAACATAAACCTCAAATTCAGGTACTCAGAAAATTAAAAAGAATTACTATCAGACCAATAAAAAAATGTTTAATGCATAAATGTGGGCCTGCTGTCCATGTACTTTACAGTATATTTGGTCAAAGTTCTTTTCACGTTAATTTATGCATCAATGCAGTGTTGGGGCGATCGGGCTGTAGCTCTGCTGAGTTGTTGAGGAAGCACAGGTTGCTCTGGTGTCTCTTCTCCCTGTTAAGTTAAAAAAGAAACCTGTGCATTGGTTGACATGTGAATGAGATCACCAGACGATTTCTTCTCATTCAGAATTTCTTGAAGACTCAGGGTTGGGTTGCTCATGGATTCTCTGTGGACGTTAGGTCAGAGACT
The DNA here is from genome assembly GCF_011125445.2 of Fundulus heteroclitus. Lineage (NCBI taxonomy): Eukaryota > Metazoa > Chordata > Actinopteri > Cyprinodontiformes > Fundulidae > Fundulus > Fundulus heteroclitus. The sequence continues at coordinate 158,434 of NW_023396667.1, read as the reverse complement.
TGCTGGCCGGTCAACCAAAGTGATACCAGGGCCAATAAAAGCTGGTCCTGGTACTGCTGGCAGGGTGGGCCGGTGCCAGGTCCTGCTGGAAAAAGAAATCAGCGTTTCCATAAAACCGGTCTGCAGAGGGAAGCATGTGGTGCTGTAATCATTTTTTGGTAGATGGTTCCTCAAATCATCCTTGACAGTGGAAACTTCACACTGGACCTCAAGCAAGTTGGATTCTGTGCATTTCTTCTCTGTCTCCAGATTGTAGGATCATTGTTTCCGAATGAAACAAAATGTACTTTTGTGTGAAAAAATGACTTTTGACCTCTGAGCAACAACCCAGTCCTGTTACTTCTTAACCCTGGAAAGATGCTTTTAATGTTTTGACTGGTTTGGGTCTGTGTGTGGTGGCTGTTGAAGCACCTCTGTCTGAACCTTTTTTGAATCTCTCCCAAATTCCTGAACTGTTTTTTTTTTCACAGTCCTCTCAGCTTCTCAATTCCTCCTGTTTCTAATACATCTTTTTTAGCCACACATTTTCCTTCCAATCAATCTTCTATTTATATACTTAAGCTTGTGACTTGTGCCGTACTTTCCTGCTCGACGTGTGTCAAGTTAAACGCTTCCTCATGATTGTGCTGGCCAAAGCAAAACATTTCAGTTGTAAAAATATTTTTGTATTGGTCTGATGCAATATAAGGATGTTCTGAGAGTGTGAATTATGGGTTTTCATTTGCTGTAATCATCCAAATTAACAGAATCAATCAATAAAAAGGTCTTACTATGTGAGTCATCAATAGGTTTGATATATAGAAACTAAAAGGTTTCTATTAGCTCTACGTTTAATTTCTAATTGATTACGTATATTCAAGTTTTTTGAATATAAGTGAGTAGCAAATGTGCTTCGTAGGGCTGCATGGTATTAGGAAATCATGGGCAGTTAAACTGTTCAATAACACAATGACAATGGCAGATGTAAGAAAAACAGTTTCCTTAATAATCTCTACTTTTTGGTCATCTCAGTGCTCCCGACACTCCCCTCGGCCTTTAGAGTCTCAGACGATATCGTATATAAACCTTTTCATAAGACCTTTCTGTACCATGGTCACAAAGATCTTGACCATCCAGATGATTATTGTGTGTACTAATTTAAGGAAACCGCCATCGCTGAATCAGACAGTGACAATTACTCACTTCCCACATTCTCCCCAACTCCGCTCTATGACTGTTTGCTTAGAGAAATGACAGCAGCAAGCTATTTTTAAATCCCCTCACTGCAAAAAAGGCGTGTCTAAAATCAAGATAAAAATGCAAAATCTAAGAGAAAAGGTACTCAGAACAAGTAAAATGATCTGCAGCAAGATCATTTCACTTGGCAATATTTCTTGATATAAGACTAAGATTAACACTTGAAATAAAGAAATAACTCTTAAAACAAGAAAAATGATCTAACACTTTTAAAGCTCAGGTTTATTTATCTTGATAAGGACTCTCCATTATATTATCTTGGGAAAGAGGATTAAAAATAGCAGTGAAACTCCATCAGACTGTCCAAGTAAAAAATATTCTGGTGTCCATTCTGGCAAAATCTGATATTAAACTTAAAAGGGAAAAAATTCTGGTATTTCCAGACGTTAATACCAGTCACTTTATCTAAAACATGTGTTATCATCCATCCATCCATCCATCTGTACATCCATCCATCTTCCATAGGTCCCATTGTACGTACTTGACCACTGCAGCAATAGCTACAATAAGTTTATAGTGACGTTTTGTATGTGTACTTTTAAAACAAGCTCAAATATGATTAGGTACAAAAATAGAATGCTGGAAAAATATTAAATTCTGAAATATGTCATATGTAAACACTGATAATCAGAAAAACTACAATATCGGTCTTGTACCATTAAAGGAGGAAACAGAAAAACCCCATGGACTGTCGAAGTTAGAGGAAAGGAAAGGAAAGGATATATACAGACAGCAGAAAATGTTTTATGTGTGTGCTTAAAGAGAGGCGCGTAGCAAGCAGTTTGCTTTTCTCTGTGTTTTAATGTGTGTGTTTGTGTTTGGGGACTCCTCAGTAAAATGCATTCAATGAATATGGAATATGTTTACTCACTTCCCATGCAGAGAGGAGGCATCCATGCATACATTACACCAGTGTACAGTATTAGTATAACTTCAGTTAAAGTATGTGCTGCATACGGGATATTTTCTACTCACAGCCACGCAAACCGCAAACACTTTTAGAAAAGAGGAAAGGAGACAAAAAGTTGACGTGGCATAAATTAAGGTGCTTACCACATTTCCTCCTTCAACACTTTACACATGTTGCGTCTGCACAACTTTTCCATCTGGCATTAGGGCTCAGGGATGGGATATTAGGAGTTCTAGTTTTACCCCATTTTAAGTTTGCTGACAAAATTCAAACAAAACAGAGAAAAGTTAAAAAGGTAACGCGTGCCAAAAGTAACCGTCTTCTCAATTAACTGTTTAAGAACCTCAGTATGCCCCTAAGAATGATACAGAGGTGTTTGTCTTTTATTTGTACTGAATGAAGAAATGAAGTCACAGTCAGTGTGCCATGTTGGGTAGAACAAAGCACACATGCAGACACTGTGTTTGGCTTTGAGCAGGATAGGGAAGCTTTGTGAAGAATGTAGCTAATAACAGGGCAATCTTGGTAGAAAAGCTTTACGTTAGTAAGATCGTACACGGTTTAGATTTTAAACTACAGATGAATAAAATCTTCCACATACCTTAAAAGCAGGGAAGTAGCTCCTTTCCTCCGGTGAACAAATAGATGGCAACTTTCAGTGCCATCTTATGCATTTAATTACGGCTGCTTAGCGGCCATCATTCATTCGGCTAAGGTAAAAAGAAATAGCCTCTGCTATTTTTAAACTCGCAGCAAAAGCATCAGGCCTCCTATCTCTCCATGATGCGATGTCCACAGATCTTTCTTGACTTTTCTGTTTCCAGGCTTTACTACCTGTAGCTGAATATTTTTCATCTCTTTTGTGTTACTTCAGCACAATGTTTATGTCTAGGTGTTTTTGCCTTAAACCAGTAAAACTTCTGTTGAATTTCATTTTGCTTTATTTACAAAAAAAACATTGAAAAACACGTGCCGTCTCAAGGCATTTTATGAGAAAAAAGGCAATGTAATTGAGACATGTAGACACATTTCAAGTCAAGTACATACTTTCCAGTTGATTCTAGTCATCAAACATTGCAGTCAAATTCATTATTATTCAAACTGGTCTAAAAATGGCTATCTAAGGAAACTTGACAGATTAAGTCACCATTCAGTCCTCCTGTACCAGCATGTTACAACAGTCGACGGTGGCATTGTGTCGTTGACTCTGCAGCAATCCCTTGTACCTAGCCTGTATGTAGTGACAGCTACTAAAACTTTATTTTATATTATCACTCTTCTTGTTTAATCACACTTGCTTTTATATAGATTAAAGAATGACAATATCTGAAACAAAGCATGAAAAATCGGTTTATTTTACATAAAGTTAAGGTGAACTCTGACTCTTGTAGATCAAAGGTCAGTACTGGTAGCCCTTCATATGACACCAATGAATTAGCTCTCAGTTTCTAAAAGGTTGGTGACCCCTGGACTAGACCGTCCCAATGACTTCTCGTAGTCTACTAGAGCAATAAAAAAAACACATGTACATAGTATTACAACTACAAGTTGCATTGACAAGGTTTTTGTTGTCATTTATGTTGACTAATTGTTACAGCCCAATTCTCTTTTCACAAAGCAAATACAGTTTAGGCCAAAAACACAAAAAAGTGTGGAGATTAAGGGTTAAGAGATGATAAGATGTTTCTGGGAGTTGCTGAGCTATGCTGAGGCACGGATGATTTTCCTGGAGATGAGAATAAGATGATCAGCTGTTGCACCCGAATATTTTACAAAATTTTTCTTCCAAGATTACGCTGTTCTCTCTCATAATTCAAGCACCCAGCTTGAAGACACAATATGCAAATGGTGGACAAATTCTCTCCTTTGTCCACCATTTAAAACGTCTGCATCATGAAGGAACCATGCGACATTAATGTAATCCTAAATATTGTGACCTATTGTCCATGCATGAAACATCTTTTGCTCGAAATAGTATTTTACTTTTTATTTTTAAGCAGATGCTTTGCAGTAGCCGAGTTCGTTTAAATTAGGCTAATATTCCAGACGTGTCGACCGACTAGGTTTCTTCATATTCTGTTTCGGTCATATTTATCCAGCTGTGCCATTTTCTCTGTTCTTTACTCTCTAATATGTTTTATGAACAATTGCATTACAGTATTTGCTGTGCAGCTTCTAAACAAAGTCATGGACTTCCTGCTTACCAATTTCGCAAATCACAATTTTGTAGTCCAAGCTCAAGGATGCCGAAGCTCCAAGTGGAAAAGTTTAAATGTTTGGTGTGTATTAATACACACAATACATCACACAGTCACCCAGCAAACTACAAAAATGGAAGAATGGGTCGGAGTGGGACGCTCTGTGACCGACGGGGGGGGGGGGGTGTGATGTTCCTCCTTTGCATTTAAAGAGACCGCACCAAAATGAGTTGCTTTGGGGCAACAATAACAAGGAGTTCCGACCAAAGCATTGCAGTTTCACTTTATATAGAGCACAACTAAATGATTTAAATGTGAGAAGGAAGAACTTCAGAGCATGATATGTCCCCTTTAAGATTGGTGTGCAGTGTTTTCTTTTAAGTTTTTGCTCCGTAAGGAAACAGTAGTGTGGCACAGAGCCGTGAATTATCAAAACAGAATACTGATGTCCTCATAAGGAGGTCTCAATTATGCAAGTGATGCTTTTAAAATACCCGTGTCTCAGTTTGTGACTGTAGAAAGAACATTACAATGACTGTTTAGGTCTTTTATTTTTGTTTTACATTTTGACAATTTGCTTCTTAGAGGTCATCAACCTGAGTATAAATGGGACTGGTGTCAAATTACACAGAAGGTTTTAAAAAAGTTAAACCTTCAAAAATGCTTAAATTTCAGTACCTATGGTTCAAAGCCCTTTTTACTGGCAACCCAGAGAAAGCGCTGGAGTGACCTAAGTTGTCTTTGGGTTTATAGAAAATAGTAACACAGTGCTGCAACTCCACCATATGTTCCTGCACAAACAAGAAAGACAGACTTGGACCCTTTTAGGTTCTGAAAAGCACAAACAGAAGCTGAAGCATCGCTACCCACGGATCTTTTTTTTTTATTTAAACTGGCAAACTAAGAGCAGCATGTCTGCTAATCAGCTAACGACATGCTGGCTACCCAAACAGGCAGAAACATATCCTGTCAATATCCATTCGACTGAAATAGAGCACCAATTAAGAATGGTACTTAAACTGAATCTATGTTTTATTATCTACAGTGATGAAGATTCACTCACCTCGGCACACCAGATGCATGACACCGAAAATGACGCTTAGGGCTTAAATGCCTCACTAGTTGGAGGCACACATTGATCATTGAAATTTAACTCACCTGACAGTCACTTGATCCTTAAACATGGAAAAAAGAAATTAAATGAGCCGGTGAATGCAAAATTACCTCATCCTGACACAGCAGAACACTGTGAACTTCACATCCGTGGACCCTGATCCACATGCACTCTTTGAACCAGGGGCACTTCAAAAAACAACCACTTCATTAACATTACAGCCCTTGACATTGAACAAAATCCTCTTTATTTCGTGACGTTAGGACCCATATCACTCGTGCTTTTTACTACAGCAGCATATAGAGCAGGGTAGAAAGGAGTGTGATATCAGCTTAAGTTTGATTTGTTTTATACTTTTTACTGAATTTTGTGAAATCCAACACATTTCTATGTAATTTCTAAGAATCAATATTTAATATTGTGTTGCAACAGCAGGAGTATTTGTTTCACTGAAAAAAAAAACCCGAATAGAAGGCCTTGTTTTATCCTTATCTTAAAGTGAGTAAAAATACCATGCTGTGACAGCATTGGGGTGTTTACACGGCGTTATCATACCGCAAGACTCTAATACGGACCTTTACCTAATTCTGAGTAAAGGTTTGCTTGGCTCGACAAGTCTGGTCACTGTCCATTTCAGCTCTACTTTTAAGGACTTAATACTATTTAATAGTGTCCAATTAAAGTCTCAGATTTATTTTATAGAAGCAAAAGTGTTTATTAGGTACCTTTTGACATTTCCTCTAAAAGCCCCATGTCCTGCAAATATTAGCAGAGGTGTTTTAAGGTGAATTCGAGCAGCTATGATGGCAGATCATACCTACGTTTGGAGTTATGAGCATTGGAACTTATGGTTATTTCTAATTTTTAAACGGTGCTAGTTGTAGGTCGACTACATGTGTCAATGACGGAGGATAAACTATGTTATTTAGCCTCCACATCAGGCAGGAGGGATTGTCATGTTTGTGGTTGAAGAGACAAACTCAGACAGAAAGTGAAAGAAATGAACGCGTTATTTTGAAAGTTAACAGGAATCTTTCATGAACTTATTTTTGGAACCCACCTACTGGAAAGGATGTTTCACAAACACATAAATAGGTTGCTAAATGATGTAGTGCTGCACCTATATGAGCTTTCATCAGCCAAACTAAGATCTACGCTACAGACTGAGGGAGTAAAACCACTTCAGTTAGAACACGTAAGTAGCTTTTTTCTGCTGTAAGTCCTTTATTTTTATTAGATCAATACAGTTTTATGGTAGGTTTCTCAGAAAATGTTATAAGCCATAGTTGCATTTTAAAATGTAAAATCTAAAATAAATGTGACGTGAAAGTACAAAGTTAAAAACGTAATTCAAGCCAATTTACATGATCCTATCCATAAATTAAAATCCCTATTTATATTGTAGCTGTGTGGAGTTTTATAGCAGTCTGAGCAGGCTATACATTCAGAAGCAGTGCATTGTTAACAGTGAAATTATAATCAAACTGAATTGTGTGGGTGGTAAAGATTCATCACTCCACAGATTAGGGCTGATTAGTGCGCTGAAGGGTGAATAATTAACATTTCTCCTAACTGCTGTGTTTGCTGCAGTGTTGGCCTCGGCACACACACGGAGCAGGAAAAGCAGTAGTCCCCTTGAGCGGCGTTCACTCAAACTCTCACTGTGTCTTCTTCTGGCTGAGTTGTGGGAGCTTTTATTTGTGGCGCAGAACATAGCGGCTCATGGCTGTTTTGCTCACAGCATTCTGTTCAACAATGACATTTCCAACTGTGCGCCGTCTCTCCTCCGATCTAAGAACAGAGCATGAAGTTTTAATGTCTTGTTTACAGCCAGTAACCAGTAATCCAAGGGAACGCCACAGAATTAAAGGGGTTTTTCTGAGTTATTGCAGAGACCCGCTGTGCGATGCCTGGGACATAAAGGTGGAAATAGGATCCTAGGGGTACTCGACAAAATGCTTTACGCTGCAAGACTCACCTAAAACATGTCTAATATAACGGCAGTATTTAAGAGGGTAAAATATCTCCATGGCGAACAGTTTAGCCCCAAAACACAGCTAAAGCTAAAAATGAAGGAATAAGATGTCAAATTTAGCAAGCAGCCTTGGGTAGATGTCTAATTTAATCAAAATGATTAGGATCTGCTTTCCCATGGGTCACATGTGTAGTTTAATCATTCAACATATCCCCTGGCATTAAAGTAGGCTCCTAATGCTGATGATTGCTGTTATAAATGTTGGCTATACTCTGGGCAAAGGCAAAGATTGTGATTTTGACCTAGGATGCCAACAATGTGTTTCCAAAGGGCCACACATTGAATTATGGGGAAAAAAAGTATTTAAGCAGCAAATCTGGGCAACATTTAAGCTATATGTTCTATTAGTTCTCATTAAGTTGTTAAGAAGGGCTTGCATTCTTAGAGTCTTGGTCAGAAACTGTCCCCTTGATCACAGGGATAATCTCTTGCAAAATTATCCTTAATATGAACTGTGTATCTTAATAAAACCCAAGATTAGAAAATTTGAAGTATACAAAAATTTAAATAAGCTTTTTTTGTTTTTCAAAGCAGCTAATTTCAAAAGCACCTATATAGCCTACAACAAGTGAGCGTTTGTAGCCATGCTTCTATTAAAACAGGAAGTGAATTACATAAATAGGTGATGACATCATCAGTATCTGCATTTTCTGACTGAAACTATGCACAGCAGATTAACTGTTTACTTAATACAAAAAATAAATTTATATTTATATAATTTGATGGGAATATGTTACTAGATGTGTGGCAGTTATTTATCTTAATAAGAGTAAAGCTTATCAGGTAAGAAAATGTTTTATTTGACTATTTATGTGTCCTATGCTAACACTAAAAGCTAACTGATGTCTGCAGATTATATTGAATTAAAAATGCTCACAATTTAAAGGTATATAGCCACGTTATATGCTTATAAAAAATATCAAAAACCATTGATCATGATAAAATATTGTTATATCCACCAAAACTCCATCCTGATAGTGTTTGATGGACCTTTTTGTGAATAAAAATAGCCCCAGCTCTGGGCTCAATGACCAGATATAAACAGACACGCCGCCATCTAGCGACAGTATCGCAGAAGTATCACAATGCCGGTTTGCTTAAATAATAAATCTCTTGTAAATAATGCTGAACAAAGCCTGACCCTCTGCAATGCCTCTCAGTAAAGCAGCAGCTAGACGTGATCGAAGACCAACCATTATTAATTAAATAAACCGATCTACAGCAACTTTAAGAGCCTCATATTAGAACATTTAATAACATCAATCAACTCTGTGTCACATCTGAGCCTCGGCAGGTTTAACGTCTGCTTCAGTGAACACCGATGTTCAAAATGTATTCTCTGCGATGTTCCAGTCTTTTCCCTCTTGGAATCATAGATTTATTTATTTTTTCCACTGAATCGTGGACCATTCTGCATGGCTTCGCTGGGAGGTGCTAATAGCCGTTAGCTGCTTCCTTCTTTTATCCCCTGCTGCGCATGCACAGTACGTACTTCCTCTGTTATTAAAAATAAACATGAAAGGCTTTATTTACAGACAAACTGAGCAAAAATAAGGTGTAAAATGCCAAAATAATTAACACAGCAACAGGACATGATAATTTTTCATAAAAACTTTGTATGCAACCAGACTGAGCTACTGACCTGTAAATAAAAAAGTCAAATAAGGTGGCTATTCACCTTTAAGCTCCTAGCTTCTGCTGCAACTATTTTTTTCTTCTTAATATTTTACTTTGGGGGAGGGCCGTTCACTGTAGCTGCACTCTGATTGTACATCAGTAGCTTAACTTTTCTTTTTTTTTTCACATATGCAGCTTTAACTTGAAATTACTTTTTGTGGACAGCCAGTGTGTTGTTGAGGGAATATTGTGACAACCATATATTTTTAGTGTAGTTAAACCCTGACAAGCAAAACATAGACTCTGTGCTGTGAGACGAACACTGCATGACTTGCTCATGTAAAATGTTCGGCTTACCCAGCTGTTCAGAGGAATGTGTTGATGCGTACTTGTGCATGTAGGGTTGGGAATTGATAAGATTTTCACGATTCCTATTCCCTTATCGATTCTGTGAAACGATTCGATTCCTTATCGGTTCTCTTATCAATTCCAATTTGGGGAAGTTTTTTTAACCTCTTAAACAAAGATAGACAGGGTATTAAGCATTTAAATTTAAAGTAATACTAATTTAACATTATAGAGACATAAAAAGACAACAAATAAGCATTAAAGTATGGTTTATAGGTTGGGTTCTGCAATGTTATAAGATGAGTATAAAACTCATCTTTAGAACCAATCTCTGCTCAAAATGGTGATCTGCACCGCCTAATCTACTTTCAGCAGTTATCATCAGTTATTGCAGCCGTAAACTGCAGAAAATACGGGCAGAGCGGCTCCTTCTGAGTTTACTCTGCTCCTGTCAGGATGAGCTGCAGTGCGTTATGAGGCAGAGGGATATTTCAGCGTCACTTAGTTTAGAGCCCAAACCAGCGACTTCACTTTCAGAAACAAGCCCAAAAAACTGCAACCCCACAACTCATGAAATTTACAAGCGACTTTAGAAAAAAGAAGACCAAAGTCATATAAAATAAGTGGGCTTTGCAACAGTGATCATTCTATCGAAGTGTGTCGTATCACTCCGCCCCTCTGGTCCGTAAACAAATGTTCCGGCAAATTCTACATTATAAAAACGAAAAACCTACTGAAAAGTCTCGCTCTCATGTCATCTTGAAGACATTCTTCTTCGAAATGTTGGCTACAGACGACGTGTTTTCTCTCTGGCCAGAAGTTCGATGGCAAGTTGGCAATCCAACAAAAGAGCCCCTGGTGGATCATGAATTGGAAAGGTGAAATAAATAATGTTTGTTTTCACTTTTACGCGATGTATTGGAACGTCCAACGGCCATGCACGTGATCATTGTTACTTCAACGACAGCTCTCATGAATTTCAATGGTGAAGTCCTCTGGAAATCTAAAATAATTGTTGTTGTAGAGCGCAGGGTCTTACCGCGACATTACGTCACAGGATGTGATGTCGGGCAATAATGGCCGCCCCCGTACACAGTGATCGAGACGTCAATTTATGCTTTTATTTTCTTATTGATTAACGCTAAATTAATTAAATCACCACGAACGTATTAGTTTTAGGTATAACTAATGATCCCCTGATTTTTCCTTGTTGACCGGACTTTCGATCGCTTTACCAGATGTGGCGCCATTTCTTTTATTTTGCTTTTCTAGACTTACGCCTGGTCAGGTCGTACTTGCTTACTGAATGCCGTGTGCGTAACTTGCATAAAAAACGTGACGTAAATCTTGCTGCCCGGCTCTGGCCCTGCCTGGAATGGATAAGAGAATCGTTAAGCGAGCTTCCAAACGGTGCCATGGAATTGCAACACACGGAACCGGTTCATGTGCATGTTAGACTAATAATGCTGGTCAGAACTGGAGCACAAATTACAATCTCCATCTGAATGGTACTAGAATGATAGCATTTCAAATTACAGTTGTTAAGGTATTCATTCCCCACAGTGTTGAATTACAGGCAGACTGGGCTCTTGGCATAGCTCTTCTAAATCCCTTAGTGTGGTGCTGGTTTGCTAAGTCAAGCTGCTTCTCCAAGACTTCTTTTTTTCAGACTTTGTCCTCACTGGAAAAGTGACTATGTAATTCTTCAGTTAAGCAAACTTAAATTAGAGCGGGAGACTTTGCTGTCACTACTTTTGACTTGGGTGAATGTTGTGTTTTGCACTGATTCTTGAGTTTGGCATTCTAAACAAAAGGTCATCACCCTTCAGAAACTTCTGGCTGTATATTCGTCTGCCTTACGCTTTCTTTTTTTTCTTTCATGCTTCCTTATATGTGAGTGGATTTCAGTCGGGGGAAAAAAAAAACAAATGTTGTGGGCCACAAGCTTGAGCAAACAGAAGGTTTTTATGGTGATATATGCCCTTTGAATGTCATATGGTAAAAAAGAAACATTTAGAATAACACCCTTTTCTCTTTTGGAAGCATTCAGCTCCACTGTGGTTCTAAAAGCACAACAAAGAGTCTTAAGCAGGCAACAGGAAATTGAGGCGTTTAGGTCCGACAACACGAGATCAAAGGTCTGCGACCCAGAACCTTTTATCTTGTCGGGTTGACAGTGGTGCAGGAGCTAGGAGTTTGTCCTATAACAGGTGAGTTGCTGGTTAAAACCCTGTTGTCTGTGGTCAGAGGGTCTGGTGCCGCCGATTGTCTAAAAGCCCAATTCTGTCAGTGTGCCCTGAGCTAAAAATAAGTCAAATTGTCTTGGAATTAGTGCATTTATCCTTGATTTGAGCAGCTAAATAAGATTATCTGCCAATGGAACGAGTATTTTGACCCCTAAACTAAGATAATTAGACATACTGCACCTGAAATAAGATGATAGAGATGAGTTGTTCCTATTTTAAGTGCAAAAAATCTCATTTCATTGGCAGATCATCTTATTTACCTGCTCAAATCAAGGACAAATACATTAATTTCAAGAATATTTGACTTATTTTTAGTTTTGTTTTTGCAGTGCTGGGGCAGCTCTGGTTACAATGGGTCTCACCACCGTCAGCGTGTGAATGTGTCGATGATTGAATGTACGGAGCCCTAGAGGGGTCATCGCAAAACGTTTTGCATGTTGAGAGAATGTGCTCTCGTTGAACTAAATTGTGCACTTGTTTTACTAAATCGTGTGCACAATTTACTACATTGTGCTCTCGTTTTACTATAGTGTGAGCTCATTTTACTAAATTGAGCACTCATTTTAAGCATAGTAAAACGAGGGCACGATTTAGTGAACATGGTTAAAGAACACTGTGCGCACGATCTATTTAGTGGCCACAATATGTAAAACGTGCACTCAATATTGTCTTGACACATGTAAACATGAGCACGTTATAGTATATTTGAGATCTCGATCTACCAAAACGCACCCACGAATAATTAAAACGTGTGCTCGAATAAGTTTTATTAATTCGAGGACTCAATTAAAAGAAAATGTGCTCACGTTTTAAATAATTCGAGTGCTCAATTAAAGGAAACGTGTTCACAAATTATCACGACCTGAAAGAAAATATCACTTAAAGTGAGCTCTCCCGGGCTCCGTAGTTTCTTGAGTGCATTTAAGAAAAAACATGATTTCCCATGTAAATTATGTTTGCTGATGCTAAGGTTGGGCGATAGATGGATTTAATTGATTAATTTGAATTTACGATTTTTTAAGATTTAATTTTTAGAAAATGGGGATTTTATTTTGCCAATGCACTTATTGGGCTTCCGTGAAGAGAATAACATATTACGGTATTTTACCATAATGCGAGGCACTTTGAAGTTACACAAGTGAAGTGAAGCTTGTTCTTAGCTCGTATCGTATAATTCAGCAAACATTTTGTTATAACTTCATTGTTTACAACGGCAGGGCCGTCATCTTGTTTTACAAGCATATTTCACAAGTTGTATATAGTTGCACTTTGAATTCAGGTCATATCCCTGATGAAATGCTTGAAATAAATGCAAGTTTTTAAAAACTATTTCTTTTATTTCTTTCTGTGAAATGAAACAGAGTAAATATAATAGGATTTGGTTAAATAAAACCTGAGATTTTATTTTAAGCCATATCACCCAGCCCTAGCTGATGCTGAGAGTGTCACTCCTGGAGGAGAGTCGCCACTTTGGAAGCCTTACTGCTCTTCAGCCTCTGAGGGAAAGAGGGATTGTTCCGTCAGCAAAATAAAAAGCCAAGATTTTAAGCAGTAAAATTATAACATATTACTCACTGCAACTACACTTCGGATGACATCTCTGGGTTCTATACTCATAGCTTGTGATTGCTTCCCAGTATCTACGCTGTGAACCACGGTTCCGTTTAAAAGTTCAAGTGCTTTTTTATAAAATTTGAAATATATTAGTAATGAAAGAAACATCACTAGAGCAGCAACACACTGGCCTGGAAGGCTGTGATTGTTTTTCATTTGTATCTTGAAACATAAATGCTGTATAACCTCCTAACATTCTGGCGGTGTTGTAGTTGTAATTTCTGTTCCAGTTCTGATCAGCCTTGTTGATCTAATGTTCAGCGATATATGTCTGCACTCCAGATTCTCCCAACCGCTCCATCACCAGAAAACTACTTTTATTATGGAACATCCAGTGGTTGTGCAAATCTCACTTTTCACCATAGTGTTTTAATTGTTCACCTAGTCTACAGAAATCTGATGAACAAAACACTATCTTGTCAGATCACTCAAATAATATGTATTTCTACACTTTTCTCATTTCATTTGGCCCTAACGACAAGTTAAATTACTAAGACATCATTTGCAGTCGAGTTTCCCCTCATTTAGCAGCTCATATAGCTCCAGATACTGAGAAAAAACAATCCTGCTACAGTTAAAACAGAAAGGTTAATTGATAGTTATTCCTAGACATCAGCAGATGTTTTTCTACTGACAGATCTGTCTAGGAATACCTGTCAGAGGGCAGAGGTTCTATTTTGAGGCCTCTGCTGTTTGCATTGTACTGGCTCCCCCTCGGCATCGCCAGTCAACCTTTAAAGAGATCTCTTATCACTGCTATGCAGATGATATTCAGTTGTACACCTCGAGTCACCAAGATGAAATTCCTTAAGTCCATGGTTTAACGCCAGTGCTTAAACTATGTTAAACGGCGGCGACCGACAGTTTTCTTCAATTAAATGAAGACAAAACTGAAATGATTATCTTTGCACCAGGAAAATCCATATCTGGGATCGAGTAGACATGTGGACCTCTTGGTTCGTTGGCAAAATCTTCTGTTAGGAACCTTGGCACAACTTTGATTCTTGTTTTACTTTAGGTGCACACGTCAAGTGTGTCCATTCCTGTTTTTAATCACACGAGTAATACTGCCAAACATTATTCATCCTTTTGTTTCCTCACGTTGGTTTTTATGTCTTAGAAAATCTCCCTACAGCAATTGCAATGTCATCATATTGTTGCTGCCAGGCCGATTTTCACCTTTTACTCCAATCTTGATGAGAATTCACTTTCTTCTGATTTATTTCAGCGTGCCCTTTTAGATTCTGTTACTGACTTGAAGTGCTCTTCAGGGACAAGCACCAGTTTTTATCAGAGGGCTTCTAGACCCCTATGTCCCTGGCAGCTCCCTGAGGTCCAGTGATCAGGGCCTGCTGACGGTGAAAAGAAAAAGGAGACAGAGCCTTCTGTTCATTGGCTCCAAGACACTGAAATTCTTTTTTATCGGGGTTGAGGTCGTTCGACTCTGTGGTCTCTTTTAAGAGCCAGTTAAAGACACATCTTTTTTTAATCTGCCTTTTATTAATTTCTTTTGGTTTTTATGTTAGCTCGTGGGCTGTTGTATTGTTTATTGTGAAGCACTTTGGGATTTTTATATCTTGGAAGGTCTGTAAATAAACACACACTTGGAGAAAAATTAAACACTGTTAAAAAGGTCAACATTTTACTACGTAATAAACTTCATGGTCATAAACTACCCCATACTTGTTGTAATGGCCTAGGTGGTCTAGCTGCTGTCTCCCTGCTTAAGCTACCTTCACCTGCATCTCCCATATAGAGGATCTTTGTAGCAAAAGTGATCCCTGCATACTTTTTCAATAACTAGATTCACAACCACTAAACATATTCCTATTTAAAAATTATCCTGGGCGTGATCTCTGTTAGAGATATCTACATGCTACATTATCATTCAGACTATATGGTGCAGTCTGGTTTTAGGGGCTTGAATCAAGAGGATTTTTGTTTTAACAGAAATGGGATTTAGACATTTCTTATACACTGAAAAACAATTGAATGGCTTTTTGTGATTAGTTTGTTTCATAATTTAAAGCTTTTTTTGTTTGTTTTTCCTAAAACAAACAAAAAAACATTATTATTTATGTTCTTTAATATAACATTTGAGCTGTGAAGCAGGAGTTTAAACTGGGAGGTGACTGAAACAAAATGGTGAAAATATTCACCAAGCACAACACAAAATATTCCCTCTTCAGATTAGATAACAACGTATCCTTCCCACCTACCTACCTTCCATTTTTAAGCTTGACATCAATCCTGGTGGAACCACACCATTAGACATCCAACATATTTGTTCACGAGTTTATTTTCAGCCTTATTTACATTAATTAACAAAGCGGTGGTTTAATTTATTGTAGATTTTTTTTGTTTTCGTTTGACGATACTCAGTGCGGGATGGAAGCCCTCCAAGGGCTTCCTCCAGCCCTGGGGCCATATTTTTAGACACTGGTGAACAGATTTGCCAGCATAAAGAAACAATATAATATATTCACAATCCCTCAGCACACACACACACACACACCTGCCACAATGGAATTATGCTTTATCTAATGACCCAAATAACTTTTAACTGAAGAAGCTGGGATAAGACTAAAGCAAGTAGCTTCTGTTTATGTTACTTTGTCAGTATTTTACACAAATTAAAGAAAAAAAACATACATTTTGCATTGGGTTTGCTACAGTGCTTTTTGCATGAGCCTGAACTTGACATTGATCTGCAACTCAATTGCGATCACGGCACCCTAATAGCTTCAGAAAGAGACGATATGCAGAACAGTGCCCACCTTGTGTCTGGCAGTGACCCGTGTCAGCACGGCTCTTAAATCCCTTTTATTTTCCAGAAATGGGAAGTGAGCTCAGTGCTGCCTGCGATGACCTGACCTGAAAGGCCGGCGCTGATAGCAGAGCCGCGGCTGACCTTTCTTATCATGGTTCTTTTTTCAAAGTGACCCAGAGTCCCTCGGGGAGAGTTAGCCTAAGACTCACCTTGTCATTATCGGCTCAGTGTGCGCGCTGAACATATTTTCTGAGAATGTGAAACAGTAAATTTAGCTTTTATTGCGTTTTTTTTCTAACACCTTACCTTCATAGGCGCTGAGCTGGAAAAGGTTCTGTGCGATTTAATGAAGGGAGATGGAATATATCTGCATCGTGGGTGCCCTGAGAGAGTAGTGATTATCTTAAACTGGGATTTCAAAACCTTAACCCTGGGGGGCAGGTTTCCAGCAGCCTTTGGATGTCTCCTTTTCAACACAGCTTAATCAAATAATTAGGTCATTAGCAGGACTCTTTAGAATTTGATTGGATGCTGAGGAGGCAATTTGAGCATTAGATTCAGGTCTGTTGGGCCAGAGACATCTAAAAGTCGCAGAGCTCCAGCCCATGAGAACTTATTTTGACACTTCTGACTTACAGTCATGGGAAAAAGAAAGTTTCCATGGCAGAAATTAAACAATTATATTTTTAACAGCTCATCTTAAACAGCTCATTTCGCAGCAATAAATCTCAGTAAAACGTTTATCTCTCTCTTCTTCAAAATCGTACATTAATTTACTTAGGTCTGTAGAAATGTTTTCCGCTCAGCTCCCACCGCAGCATTTCAGTCACATGGAAATTTGTACTTTTACTAAAACCTTGAAATTTTCCTGTTTTAGATCTACACCTGTATTAGGGGTTATTGTTCAGCAGATGACCCAGTTTGGCATAGTTGCAGCTGTTGGAAATGTACAGCCTACACTGGAATATATTTTGATATTCAGGGTAATTTAAAGGCAACTTACAGTAATTGACTGCAAAACAAGCCCATAGTGTATCATCAGCCCTCCAAACTATACTTTCATGACTTGATTGTACTGATACGCTCTTGTTTTTGGGGTGTTTTTCCAAACATGTTGCTTTGCATCATGACCAAACATCTGTTGTTCGGCCTCATTTGTGCTGGGGCCTGCAGAGTCGAAGATGTAGCTGAGATGTGGAGAGTTACTGAATTTCTCTGAGTATTGCTGGGTCCCAATTTGGAGTGAATTTCCTCGTCTTCTACTCCAGGGAAGGTTGTCAGCTGTCTTCAGTGTTTTCCTCTTTTGGATGATCTGCTTGCTGTTAGGATGGTAGAGTTTATAACCCTTCCCAGATCCAACAGCTGCTTATCCTAAGTCAATGCTAATGTTTTTTTTTTTTTTTTACCTCTGCACTGATTTAACACACCTGCATACTTAAAAGCAGATGACTGAACAAAACGTCTGTTTTTATTGTTGAGGTCATACTAATAATGACAAATTACTGAAGTTCTGTATACTAGAGCAACTAAAACTGTATTTTTATTTTTATTTTTTTGGGACTCTGGCTGTCAAAAGTAAATGAGTGCTTCATCAAAACAGGTTATAAATTATAACTGGAATGGTACAATATCCCAGATTGAGATAAACATAATATTAAAACATTTAGAAATGTAATACTGGGTAATTATTTCATGCCTAACAGTTAAATGGTAATATTCAAGAGAATTTTTCAGAACTACTTGAGCTACATGGCAGTAAAGTCAATTGACCTTTATTATTCGGGTCAGAATAACCCCTTTCAACATATCCAAAATAAATTTGATAAAGCTCAGTCAAAGCTTAATATGCAGCTGGCAGATGTTGAGTTTAAAGTTTGCCGAGTCTCCCTGAAGGTGGATGTGTTGGCATCGGTTCTGTGGCTGTTATGATCTCACTGAAACGGAGGACTTCTTGTCCCTTGGCTGCTTAAAAGCATAAAAATAATTTCTTGGCTCATCTATTAGGTTTTCCTTAAACTTTTAATGAGGAGAATTGAATTAGAAGAGATATTGGATGAGAAGCCGAATGTTCCAGATGCACATACAGAGTGACATTCAGTTCATTGGTAACATAATTATTTTTTTTTATTTAATAACTGCTTTATTTTGAGAAAGTAAATATTTTCAGGATTTATAAAGTAATTTTTTCAGAGGCCTTTATCCAAAGACGACACACCCGTCTACCCATCCATTCCCTGTACCGTCTAATCAGCGCTCATCAATGACTGTGGGGGGTCTGGTGCCTTTTTCTAGCGAGAAGAAGGGAACACCCCGGTCGGGTCACCAGTCCATCACAGGGCACTCAAGTCTTTCCTCTGGGTGACCTTTCATGTACAGGGCTCCATTCACTCATTCAGCATCTTTTCCAGGTCTTTTGCTTTTGTTCTGGGGTTGATAGAAGCATTTTACACCAAAACATGTTTCTAAAACATAGAACCCATCTCCTCCCATCTCAGTGGGGTAGCTGAATATTTCCATGGTGTCGATACAACTGGTTGAACAGATGAATGAGACACCTTCAGGGGTCTGGACGTTCTACCCAAACATGAACCAGACTTGTTTAGGTCCACAGTTCTATTTTCCTGAAATCTGATTTTATTCTTTGTTTCTCCAATCTATTCCACAAGGAAGCTTCGGGTTTGGATTGTTGCCTTGGCAAACATCCACAGGTCTGCTTCCTAGCAACTCAAAGTCACGACAGCCGCTTCTGGATTTGGAAAATTATTTAAAAGTATAGTTAAACCTAGCATGTGTAAACTTATCACTTTGAAGAAAGTAGTAAAAATGATCTTTAAAACCATCCCCCGATAATCCCGGTAGTTAACAAATCAAGGATAATTTGGGGAAACGTAAGTGACACAAAGCAGGAAAGGTTTAGTGTGATCAAAAATCTGACAGTGAGAAAAAAAAAGTATGTTTTGTTTCTGCAGTTCGAGCTGAGATTTTATTCAGCTGGCTTTCCTGCTGATAGGCATGGAAAACTATTACATCACTCGACTAAAGGGACATTTTCATGTCAGTCTTACAACTGAAGAGTAGCCAAAGAAGAAAGGATAAAACCGGCAGGGTGTGGGTGCTGATTATTATTTTACAAGAATATTTATGAAGTGTTGCTATAGGTTAAGCAGAAAAAGACTGAAACATATTCAGCCACTATCTGCCTTTATATATTTTTACTTGGAAAAAAAAAAGACCTAAAGCATTACTTGTCCGCTGCGTGGGTTAACCTTTGTCATTATGTGCCTTTCTGCTCCTTTTGCATTCCTTATCGGGGAAAGAAAGTTTGGCATGCAGGGAATCCACCTTGTTTCACCAGTTAAAAACACTCAGTCTTCCTCTCATCATTCATTTCCATTTCAAGGAAAATTCAGTGAAGCACATAACACCCATTATTTACTGCCTACCTGTGTCAAAGAGCCCCTGCAATCTGTATCATCAAAAGCTGATTTTACACTCCACCTGCTTTCCTCCAGCTCACGTGCACACGTTTCCTCCCACACCAAGGCAACCTTTGCACGCCACTTCCTATTTTAGCTATTGATTATACCTGTAGAGGAGCATAAAAGTGTTTTTCACTGTTTAATTTTTTTTGGCATGGTTTTTATTTAAGAGATTTGGATCAGAATTGGAGTCAATGTTTGACAGACGGAGTGATTCCTTCCCTGAGAGTTTGTATGCATGCAGCTGCTAGACCCTGTCCAGTGTAGATTTCCAGGACATGGAGTAGACAAAACATATAGAATCACTTGACTTAGCAAGGCGCCATGTTGTAAGTGCCGTTAGGCTTCCTGACCAAATAGCAGAGAGTCTTGACAGACTGCGGCTCAATCGCTTTCTTTGGGAACTAAATGGAAAAGGGAACAATGCAGGCGCGACACACAATGCATAGTGTCACGACTTAGTCTGAATTGGATAGAAAGAAAATAAATCTGAATTAAACTGCAATAAAGCGAGGTTATTTCTTTGCATTCTACAGCAGACGAATGGTGCAATAACCAAGTGAGGAAAATGTTTCTGACTTTGGAATTTAATTTAGACCACTTTATGTCAAGGTTTTTGGGTCCCTCACTGTCGGTAAAAATTGTGTTAAGTATGCATTAGATGGCTTGAAAAGGAGATGCACTGCATCAGATAAACTGCTTTAACTATTGATTTAAAAAGCATAAATAATTCAGTTGATTTCAGAATCAGCAAGTTTGTGCACACAAACAAGGAATAGGACTTCGATTCCACTTTGCTCTGAATGAAGATGATGGGTCTGAGATGGGTGAGATATGAATCTATAAAAAAAGCTAAATTAAAAAAAAAAAATAAACATGTATACGCAGTGGTTTTACAAAAGATGGAAACATGGCTGGATTGGACCAATTCGAGACGGACTGTTACGTGTTCATCACACTGACAGCCTAGGAGACAATGTCTCTGTGGTGACATGTGGGGTCTGCAGACATGTTAGCTGACCCTAGACCTGTACAAGTCCTGGATGGAGGGAAGTTCCTCTCTGCAGACCTGTTTTGTGGACAAACCAAACCACACAGTGATGGACAGGCACAGGACAGACAGAATAATGGCAGTGTAAAAGATGACCAGCAGCTCCTGTGTACTTATTGCTGCAGGAAGTCCAGTATCTGCTGGGCCTTCTCCTGAACCAGCTCAGGTACCAAGAAAGGGTGCTTTCTACGGGATGCACCGATATTTGGGCCGATATCGATATCCAATATTAATATTGCTGTTATGTCTGATAACCGATTTTTACCGATGTGGGTATAAATAAATATTCACACAGACACATTTCTGGGATGATCAAATTTTGCAGTTTTGTCCCGACTGAAAACTATGTTAACTGAATTTCTGAATGTGATGGTCTAGACTTACATGTATGTCTTCTTTTGACACCGTGAAAAACAACCACACCGCTGACATCGTCTCATGGCCAACCCCCCCACCCCCCCCCCCCACCCCCCATAAAAACCCAGTGTGACCCCTCCTGAAACACAGGCTCAAATGGCAACTAGATGGAAATAACATTGGTTGTTAATATCACCCCAGTTTTACTTATCGGGCCGATACCGATATGTTAAAAAATGACTAATATCGGCCAATACCGATGTTAATGCCGATATATCGAGCATCCCTAACAGGAAGCAATCCACAGCAGACACAGTGTTGCTGGGAATGGTGAGGGCAGTGTGAGGCTTCTCTTCAGAAGTCCACCATCATCTCCACTGTCTAGAGCAGGTTTAGCTCCGGGTGGCTGAGTCCGACCAATGACAGCAGTGTCATCTGCAAATCTCAGGAGTTTGTGTGCGGTCGTCTGTGTACAGAGAGAAGAGGAGTGGAGAAAGAACACACCTCTGGGGCTGACGATTGTTTTGTGCATAATGAAGGTTTCATCGACAGCTAAATGCACGGTGACATGCACACCTGCAACATTAAGAGCTTCTTAAATCAATACAAGTTTAACATACAGTCATGTGAAAAAAGCAGGGAACCCCATTAAATGTGTAGCTGTTTGTTAAAATGTTCACTCATTTATATCAGATAAGAACCTTGAGGAGCTCTGAGTGCTGCAGGAGACCATAAACTATGAAGTAAAACCCGATGGCTGTTCAAGCTTTGATTAGAGATCTGCAGCCTGCATACTTTCACCAGGTTTACTCTTCATTACAGAAGACATCTTGCCCTGGTTTTGTTTATTAAACACACTTATGTAACCACATCTGCCAATTTGTATGAGGAGAAAGTCAGAAGCTGCATTTTTCAAAGTGCTACCATGTACATTTACCACATTCCCACATTCTAAGCGATCGCCACATTATTCAGATAACATCTTGCAAAGTTTATTCATCTTGTGCAGAGGCTGAGGCTTTCATTTCTGCACCCTCTGTGCATCGTTTCATCACTCTAATGAACCAGACATGGCTTACACAAACCCAGGTCAGGTCCGGTATCGCCCATATTGATCCTACCAACATCATTACTTGTATTACAAATAAGCTTTTTAGGATTTATGGCCAAAATATTTTTTGCTTTCCATTTTAAATATCCAATATTTTTTACAAGATAAAAAAAATGGAAATGACCAATTCCATTTAAAAATGGAAATGTTGATCAATGACAAATACAACAAGCGTAGGCTAATCTTTATTGTATATGTTTCATTTTATAAATGCTTTGATGTTTCATCATTTGCATGTTTAAGACACTTGATGGATCCAGTTTTTCAGGGATGTACGTATAGTTTACACTCCAATGTGAATAAAAAGATGGCATGCACAATGAAATAAAAAGCTCAAGAAGGAGAGGAAAGAAAAAAAACATCTTAACACTAATAATTGGCCATTTAGTAGCCAAGAATTCAGCTAGTCAAGAAGATTAAAATGCTAGAGTCACATTAGAGCGAAGACATGTGGACAGAAAAACATGAAACCAAAGCTTGCTAATATTACGTCTGAAAAATAATCCCATGCTCATTAATAAGTTTTATCTCTTACTCGTGCGTTGCCTTTGGACAGAGCCAGGTTTGCTGTCTTCACTGTTTATGTCAAGACCAGGAAAGCTTGAAGGGATGTTAGTCACTTCACAGAAGTGTGGAAACATGCCCTGACAGACAGGCTTTTGATGGATAGGAAATGCAGCAGAAGACTGTCAAACGAGATTCAAAGGCCTGGCAACCCGACTGAAAAGATTCATCAGGAGTTCTCACCCCCCAACCAGCTGAGGCAGATGGCTGTCCTCCCCCAGCCTTTTCCTACCGCAGGTCTTTTTCTGTTAAAAGGGAATTTCTCCGCTTGTTGTTGCGTAACAGAAGATTCACTGACGACGAATGGGAACAATGGGAACTGAGGTAAAGATTTACTCCAATCTGTTGGTTTTCTTGGACATCTGCTGATGAATACTCATTCTAAAATAGCATCATAAATTGCACTGCATTTGCTTTGGATTTAATTATAATTAGATTTAATTGGTTGGGGGAAATGCCTTTATGTAACTGATCTAGCTATCACAATGAAACGCCAAACATTTTTCAGGTTAGCTTTCGACTTTATCTGCAGTATTTTCACAATTTCAGGTGACAGCCTCTCCTTGGCCTGGTCACACGATAATTTTGATGAGTAGATGAGTGGGAAATTAACTGTTATCCACCAAGATCCATACCTTTTTTTATTTTTAGCCTTTTTAGGTTTATACTCTTAGAAGAGATACTATTACAGCCAGAGAAATCAAACAGTGACACAAGTCAGAAACATCAATAACCTGTTTAATACATTATTATATTTGATCATTTTTCAGTAAAATGGAAAATATATTTGTCAAATAAATAATAATTTTATAACCCTGCCTCTCACCCTGTGACAGCTGGAGATAGGCTCCAGCCACTTCTCCACAAGGATGAGTGGGTATAGACAATGAGTGGACGGGTGCCGTGAAGGTCTCAATTCCATACTTAACGAAGCAATTAAACCGGGAAATATAATTAAAATTACAATGAGATGTATTGGAAAATCATACATAAAAATGTATTTTATTATTGTTGTTGTTTTATTTTTGCTTTTTGACACCTGCTGCAAGAACGAATTGGAAGAAAAACTAAATAACAATGGTTTTATGTAACTTAAACTTTAGTCCTATGTTTTTTTCCACAATCAGTTCTATTTATAAAAATATATCTTTGGGAAAGAGAAAACAGACCTGACACAGGACATGAGATGAGTATCATCCAGCAGCACATCTTCTGTGTGCCAAGTTTCTAGCCTGTAGCTCTGTGGGAATTACCTTGTTGGAGCTGAATCTGATTCTCTGTCAGTCAAACGATATGTTTCTAAATTATTTATAGACATAACTAAAAACACAGGGAAACATATTTCACCCAAAGACCCAGTGTATTTTTGTGTAGGTACTGTACCCATCATGGACAGTCAAAAGACAGGAAGTAGAGTAACAAAGAAAGAGTCCGGCCGAGAGTTCAACTTGGGACGCCTGCTTTGAGGATTCACAGCTTCTTGGTCTGCCCACTCTACCCACCGAGCCATGCAATGCCCCAGCTCAACCTTAGAGAGCCTGAAGAACTGTTGCACTGATGGCCAAGACTGGCTGCATAGAAGCATAATGTAAAGTACTTGTGAATTTGCTTTTAAAACATTTTAAGTACTGTAAAAAGGACAAATTCGTGAAAAAAGGGAGAGCAAATCCATGAAAGACACTAAAGTAATAATTAACATCCCTGAAGAACATTAATGTCCAAATCCTAGGAAAAAAATTGTCTAGAAAAATCCAACCGAATAAATATAAAAACGTTCAAAACACAGCAGAAGGCAAATTGAATACACAAAACAATGCAGCAGCAGGCTGATGGTTATTTTACTTTATTTACTTTAGATGTCTTCTAAAAAACAGTAAATCCTCTCACATCCTTTCAGTTCCTTTCAGGCTGTCGCTCCTAAACTATAGAACAGTTTGGCTTCCCTTTGCCGACGTGACAGACTTTTAAAAACCAATTTAAAAAACCGTTTTGTTTCACCAGGCTTTTATGTCCTAATTTTTTATTGTGCATTTATTGTATTGTGCTTTTTACATTTACCTTTTTGTTTTTATGCATATCTTAAATGTTGTTTTCCTGTACAGTCATTTGTGATTATTTTTTTTGTCCATCCATCCATCCATCCATTTTCCAAACCGCTTATCCCTCATGGGGTCGCGGGGGTTGCTGGTGCCTATCTCCAGCTGTCAAATGGGCGAGAGGCGGGGTACACCCTGGACAGGTCGCCAGTCTGTCGCAGTATTTTTTTTGTCTATGAATAAAATTAAATTCAGTCTAATTTAATTAAAATCACTTCAGCTTATTCTAGTGGAACCCAAACATATGGCGACATTCAAGTCTCAATACATAATGCAAGCCAATTAGAATATAAAACAGACATTGTCAGATGATCATAAAATGCCTGTTTGTAAAAAAAAGTTGGCAATCTAATGACACCCGATGGTTGCATCGAGGCCTCGGCTTTGCAGCAATCCCTTATCCTCAGAATCTCTTCTCAGGACTGGAAACAGAATGAGAAGACCAACTTTTTCATGCAAAAAGACTAATGTTACACCATTGGGAGTGATGTAAGCAAGGCCGAAAGGGACATGGATAAAAAAAAGGAGATATTAAAATAGAAAGTACATTAAGGCAACGATTATTATTGCGACAAAAAAAAAATGAATAAAAAAAAATAGAAAGCACACAATGACTTGACCAAATAAACTTTTTTAAAATGTTTTTTAAATACAATGCATTTTTTTGTAGATCATCTTTGACTTGATTACTTTGTTTGAAACTCAGTTAGGATTTAATGTCTGACCTGTAGACCAGCACTGGAGCACACGACGTAGCGAAAGAAGCGTAGATAGAAGTAAAGCAAGCTGTTGGATAAGCCAACCTGCAAAGACAGGATGCCCTCATGAACCAACGCTAAATCCTGGGTGCACATACTTATACGTTCATAGAAAACATAAACCAAGTTACCTACAGACGAATACTCCTAACGCTTCTGCGTTTTCTGTAAAACACTCCTGTTTGTGTTAGCCCAGACTTAAAGAGCAGATAAAAAGACATAAACAGCTGCTGATAAAATGAGGGGAATTTTGTATATTTTGTGTTTCACAGCTTGTTAAAAAGTCACCATAAGGCTTTGGGTAAATTTAGCTTTACTTACCATTACATTTTATTTCTATTTTACAGACTCTTATGCATATGTGGCAAACCCTGCTTTTGCTTTTAAGTCTGAGGTATCAGTTTACTTTGATTTCATACAATATTTGATTGATTATACAGTGTTTATGAAGCGAGTGGTGGAGAAGGTCGTGGTCGGAGCTTATAGTACACTGCATATGTCACCGGTCCAGCAACCCTCTCACTCTAACAGTCTTCACTACCTGCACTTATCCAATTCTTATTGATCTACACTTGGCTAATCCTCTGAATGTATGCACACACAGACCAGAACCAGCTGAGAGCATAAACACGTCCTTTAGAAGTCTCGCATCTTCATTGTTGCTGCACACGTATGGAGCAGCTTTGGATTTAACTGTAAAACAGCGGTAATAAGCGTCGCTGGGATTTAGAGTGTTTACAGCTCACGGCTGCTTTGCTATGCAGTATGTATGTTTGTTAAATGAGGCGATTAGCGCTCTGAGTTCACTCTTACCCACTTCATCTGGATCCTAAATCCAACTATAATTATTCGGCACATGATGACTCTGCAAACAGTGTTTAAATTCACATGTTTGCATTGAAGGAGCTAATAGTTCCTCCGTGGTCTTTTCCAGAAGCAATTTCGGCGGAAATGACGGGGAACGAAACCCACAGTTCCAGTTCGTCTTCAGCAAATCTTCCAGCAGCGTTCTGGAGCCAAACTCAGTTGCGTGTGTCGAGTCCCTCTGCTGCGGCTTAGCAAGAAATTAACTGTCCATGAAAAGCTCAAATAGGAAATTAAGTTCTAATTTCCATACTTGGACTAGAAACTTTACTCACTTTTAATATGGCCCTTCACAAAGTAACAAGAACTGTTATTTGTCCCCATCAGAGTTTATTAGCCATCGGACTCCAGTCCCTAATTATTCATATGTACTGACAGAAACTTTGGGAAAATGATTTCATTTATAGGGATTGTCATGGCAGCGTCACCTCTATTTAGGATGTTAATCAGCGGCTCAGCGGCGGTTTGCAGGGTTGTGAGAGATTTACTTTGAGATCAGCAAGGCGCTAGATGTTGTGGGCATTCTCAGGTGTCCCATACTGCATTGATTCTGGGGACGGTGCTGTTGCTTTGGCAGACTGGGTAGTCAGTCCCTCCCTTTTACAAGTAGGGACAGAGAGTGTTTGTCAGCTACAGGGAATCACAATCCTCTGTCTTAAGGAATGTCTATGCCAGTGTTCTCAGGACTGATTGATACTTCAGGAGGAAGAACGGTTTATTAAAGGCTTCTTTGTCCTTATCGATGAACACTGGACCAGCTTTTCAATTTTAAAATGATGCCTGATAAACAGGTTTCATGCTGGACGGTTGTATACAGCTGTGCTTGTCTCCCAGTGTGTGTGTGTGTGTGTGTGTGTGGGGGTGGGGGGGACTGGTTTAAGGACCTCTGTTAGGATGTGGAACCAGAGTATAACATTATTTGGAATAGTAGAAACAGTCAGACTTGTTTCTGGTAAGTTTAAAACCCCGACTGATCCTGAGGTTTTGTTCATTGTTTTTGAATAAGCTAAAATGTTTTTACCACTAGTCTTTTGTCCATTTAGGAGCAGCCAGTTTCTGTTTAAAATTGTGGGCTAAACTGTTGAACGTTTGTGCAAATAACCATTACACAACTTTTCTAAAACTACCAGCACCGCAAAAAGACAAGCCATACTTCTTTTTTTTGTTGTTGTTGTTGTTGCATGAAGCGACTTCAAGGCAAGCTTCCCTTTTTGCAATAAATATTGTAGAAATAACAGACTTCTTTGGTAAAACTCAGTATTCATGCAGACGTAGTGTTAATTCTTGTTTGCGCCACAGAATATATACAACTCCTTCTCTTGGCACCTGATCCAAGTCATCTGATCAACACCTCAGCTCCTGTCTTCACCATAAGGTTAAATATCTGATTTCAAGATTAATAATACAACCCAATTACAATAATGAACATATTAGGTTTGGACGAGTAATCATATTGATTGATATCGATACTTATCAACAAATTTAAAACATATATATTAAGTGTCTGGTCATTTTATGGTGTACCTTAATGACCTATTTTTAAATACAGAACACACAAACACTGAATTCCAACTCAACCCTTTATTCATCCAACTTTTTTACCAAAACTGTAAGTTTTAAAAAAGAAAAAAAGAACGTGTGTTCTCTGAACTCTTTGAAGGGGGCGGAGCTTGGTTCCTGGGTCTGCGTTGTGATTGGTTGGGAGGATGTAATGACTGTAGCATTAATCTACATGGCTAGAATTCAAAAGGAAGGAAAACTGTTATTCTATTGAACTTTTCATTGACCCTTTTTTTTTCTATCATCAATCTATATTTTTATTGAATTATGGTGCAGCCCTGGAAGATGTTTGTTCAAACAGTCTCCACAAAGAGTAAGATGTATTTTCTCAAATTTACGTCCCTCCATGTTGCATGTCATACCCTGGAGCCCCCCTTTAACCAGGGGGACGCCAGGAGATTTCTTCCAGGGCTTGTGCCATGCATCAAGGTGAGCCAGGCGCTGCTGGCCAGTATTTCTTAACATCTCTGCTTATTCTCCTGTCGTGACTGCTTATTAAGGTCGTGAGGTAACAAGTTCTGGGTGGTAGTTAACCTTTGGAAAGGCACCATGAGGCAACCAGTCTTAGACAATATAGCTCCTGCAGCTCCTGGGTCACTTCAGCCTTTCTTCTTTGATCAGGTAGAGATTCTCAGAGGTGACTTTCTTGAATGTACATCCTTTGGCTATCCATCCAAAAGTAAGCAGTACTCTGAAGAAGCATCTTGAAATATTTTTGATTAGCCGAGGAAATGGTCTACAGTTTGCTCACCATTTCCAGCTCGTTTCTCCTGTGAATAGCTTATCCCAGAGAGAGAGAGAGAGAGAGAGAGAGATTAAATTCACAAATTGTGTGCAAACATGACTCGTTCGCTGACATACGTTAGCTGCTGTTCTGCTTACTTCAGCTGCATCTCAGCAGCAAAAACTGAATTTTAACACCGCAAACATTAGCATGATGATCATGTTTATGTGCTTCTATCAAATCAGCTTCTTATTAAAAACGTGAGGCTTGCTTGGCCATTGGAGCACGGAGAACCGGCACGGGCCTCTCTATGAAAACACGTACCTAGATATGGAGCCGAGCAGATCTTTACCAATTAAAACGAGACGCAGGCAATGTGTTGCGTTCGGTTTAGACTTTGTGCTGCTGGTGAATCTCTTTCATGCGCTGGAAACCAGGCCAGTGTTTTCCTTGGGAATAAACTTTAAGACGTGCAGGTCAGGAAACAGCTGGCTCATTATGAGGTCTCCTTTTGTCAGTCTCTGTGCAGCAATAATATTCAAGTCAATTCTTCATTTGCAAAACACGCACCGCCTGCTGAGACACATCACAGCATCAATCATGCCTTATGAAAATCAGGAACAACAGGATTGGTCCTTTTCTGTGTCTTAGCATCAGTCCTCAGTGAAAACTAGCCAGGGCTATATATAGTTCACCCATGCAGCTTTATATAGGTCAAGATTCCCATCTACACTTCTGCTGTTACACTTCAAGCTGGTAGTATTCTGGCTGCCATGTATAATCCTGCCAGCGTTTTTATCCTTTATCTCTCGCCGCTCCTATCCTACAGGCAATGTGCGACTTTAAGGTGTTCTGATAGAATCCCTGTTCTGATGCCAAAACTCACAACAAAACACAACGTAGTTTTCTCCGTTCTCTGCAGGATATTTTCTGTGTCTTACCGTTTTAGCAAACGGCAGAGAGGCTGCCAGTAGTGCTTGGATTCATTTCTGCTGCTGTCAGGTGTTTTCCTTTGTGAGACTTTCCCCGAGGGAAAACCGGCGACGTCCACAGAAGTATCTGTCTGTCCTTTGAATTTTGAGTTTTTTTCTGCACTCATGGGCTGCTAAATTAGGACCCTTGAAAACTATGTTTGTCTTTACCCTGGCATCACATTTGGGATTTATGTACTTCAGAGTAAAAAGGAAGCCTTTGCTTTTGTCTGTTTTCATTGATCGTTATCATTATCAGTCTAAGCAAATATTTACTGGAGAATTGACAAGAGTGTAGAATATGAGAAAATGCAATCATAGCAGTAATAATGCTATAATGGAGAACACGTCTGACATGGTGGTGCTGAGTTTTATTCCAAAATGTCATATTTTACCTATACAGATGGGGATATTTGTACAAATTAATTAACTGTGAAATTACAGGACTGTGCAAAACTTTCCCTAATTTATTTTTACCGAGAAGAAAAACAAAAACTTTCTTTTCAACTTTTAAAGCGGCCCTTTTTATTTTCCTCTAAAGTTTTCTTGATCAATAGTTCTCTTGTTTAGTCTAGTCCTGACCATCACAATGCAGAGTGCAGTATGTTTAAAGGATAAATGAACAAGCATGCAGATCAAGTGATTTTATACACAGGAAATGCCAGATGATTGATGTGTCAAAATACTTTTAGAAAATGTTGGCTGGTGCTTTATCATATGTGTGTGTACATGTTTTTTTTTTTTTTTTTTTGGTTAATATTTTTTGAATACTCAGAAAAGTTAAGAAGACCCTAAAAATGGAAGTGTTTAAACATGCCACTGATACTGCAAACAGCTGGTTGTGAGTCTTTACTAAGTCACAATGTCCACACTGAAGACTGTTGCAGTTTTGACCTGGCAGCTCTAATATTATTTTTTATTTAATAAAAAGAATTTGCGATTTTAAGTCTCTGACCTGCTGCTCCCTGGTCTGGGCCAATCAATCTCCCACCAGCGGATTTCTTTTTGCAATCCCTACATTTTTGTTGCATTTAAATCCATCCCTTCCATCAAAGAGCCATTTGCACTTTTTATATGCAACAGGGTCTCTTTAGGTTGACGTTAATTACTTAAATTATTAAATTAAATGCAAGGTTTACACTGAGGAGTTTGACGATAGAATAAAAGAGAATTTATGATCATTGTTTCACACGATGAAAAATAATGACTAAGGGAAAAAAAATGACCAAAATCGTGATTTTTAAATTGAGACCCTAAACAAAACAGAAAATCCATATGGGCAGGTACAAGCCTAATGGAAGCATTGCTAGTCAAGATCATGTAAAAAAGATCAAGGTTCTGGCTTCCTGAAGACAAAAAGGAAAAGCATAAAGCTCAATCAACATTTACTCCCTCTTGTTTAGGTAAAGTCATTTAGTTTAAGCACATTTATGCCTGATAAGCCATATTCAGCATCATTTCTCATGGAGTTCTTTCTCAATCATCTGCCAAACGCAGCCTCCTCTTGCTGCTTATCTACTGCTCTTTGAAATGAATAAACACATCTACCTTGTAGAGCTTGTCAGACTTATTTGTTACATCTATTCTTTTGGAGATTAAAGCAAAATGCGCTGGCTGTCATTAGTCTTCCCATCATGTTTTGATGACTGTGCCGTCAGAGTTCACTGCGGAAATTTCCTTCAGCTTGTGTGTCAACGCGCAGATGCAGCGCGTTCTGCTTCTGGAAATTATTCAAATGAAGGTTTAAAAAGAACATCAGTATTTCAAATTTTTCATTTTCTGTCCAAGAGCTGGACAAACCTACACTCCAGTGGCTATATGAGTAATCTATATGACTCATGGCAAAACTTGTAAAAGTTTATTTTTTTTAATAAATCACTTTGCATCTCATGCTGCTTAATGGTTTTGTTAGTTGCAAGTAAAGCTTTCAAAAGAAAATTACTGTTAAATGTAAGGCGCTTCTCTTAAGGCTAATTATTTTTTAATTGGGCCAAATTCATTGCAGAGATTTTAAACACATTATTTTTGTCACTCGAACAAAGCTGTCTGATTAAGTGTTGTCATAAAAAGGGATCCCGGGCCAATTAGATTTAAGAGGAAGACGGACGGAGGGAGAGAACAATCTGCAGATTTGTCTCCGTGCCAGCTCCGCCAGATGGAAGGAGCGGCGGAGAGAGGCGAGGGGAGAACGAGCTTCGATTTTAACTAACGCTCCTGTCAGCCACCCCCCCCCCCCCCATAAAGTTCCTTCTGAGGCAAACCCGTATTTAAAGGAGCCGCGTTTTCAGCAACTCTCTGTCCTTTATGTTAACGTGTTTGTTCCATAAACCTGCAGCTCAATCAAACAATCTCTGCTCATTTTAACGTTCATCTTCTCAGCAGACATAATATTTACAGATGGTATTTGAGCAGCTGTTCACTTTATGTTTGTGTGTCTCAAAGGCATGTTGTAAGTCAGGCATTTTCAATTGGGCTGACATTTATTTTTTCATTAATCCATTCAGTGTTTTTTTTGTTCCTCTAGTACCACCTGGAAATAAAAAAAAAAAAATTTAAACCTCAGTTTTTTTATGGACTTGCAGATAAAGTAAATCTGAGTGGTCACAATGTGATATGAGATGATATAAATGGAATAAAATGCAGTACTTAATAAAAGGAATATGTTCTATTACATGACATACTATAATGGAAACTATAACATTTAAATTGTCTGGTATGGATCTTTTTATTTTTAAAATATTTTTACAACAGGTACCAGGTCAATTACATTATTATTATTATTATTATTATTATTATTATTATTATTATTATTATTATTATTATCATCATCCTTTTTTCCACATGTACCTCTCCACTCACCGCATTTCAAGTGCATTCAAATATTTCAATAAAATACACTAACAATTGCAACAATTAAAAATTTAAACAACAGCGGACGATTTTTTTCTGTATTTGTGATCATCTTTGTTCTTTCATTTATCTTGGTAATAGCAGAAATAATATAAAAAAGGACTCATATTTAATAACCGTGCATCATTTGACTTGCTTAAATAATGGCGTCAGATTCATTTGAAAACATTGAAATGGGATTAAAACAGGAAGTAAAATGTATTTGGCTGGCTGCTCAAAGTCAGCGCATAAACCCACTTTCACAGTATTCATCAATAAAATGTTTGCACACTTATTCAGAGGAAAGCAGGCGTCACACTTTGCGGAGTGCAATCAGCAGCGTTGACAGCTATGTGCGGTGCATTTGTCTTTGCCGTCAGCTCATCAGCAGCTTCTAGGTCTCTTCCCTTCAGATGCACGGCTCTTACGGTGAACCTCACGGTGCATCAACGCAGTGATCGTTGTTGCCTGTCTGGAACTAATTTCCTACTTTAATTACTCTTACACAAGCCTCCTTTGACAGCGAATCAGACTCGTGATCCACCATGTTTGCTTTCAAACTTCTTGCAAGATGGACCCATCCAACGGCTGGAGGCAAACATCATGAATGTCTCCAGTGAGCGTTAATTTTAAATTTTTTCAATTCAATTTTATTTATATAGTGCCAATTCATGAAACATGTCATCCCAAGGCACTTTCCAAAGTCAAATTCAATCAGATTATACAGATTGGTAAAAAAAAATCTTCTCTAAGGAAACCCAGCAGGTTGCATCAAGTCTCTCCAAGCAGCATTCACTTCTGAAAGAGCGTAGAGCCACAGTGGACAGTCGTCTGCATTGTTGATGGCTTTGCAGCAATCCCTCATACTGAGCATGCATGAAGCGACAGTAGAAAGAAAATTTCCCCATTATGGGAAGGAAAAACCTCCAGCAGAACCAGAACCAGGCTCAGTGTGAACGCTCATCTGCCTCCACCCACTGGGGCTTAGAGAAGACAGAGCAGAGACACAGAAAGCACAGAAGCTCATATTGACCCAGGAGTACTTTCTATGTTAGATGGTAATAGCGGATGATCTGTCTTCAGACCAGACCATACCTTCAGACCATAACAGAACACCAGACCAGGTGTACCTACTATGAAGAAAAAAAAATAGAGAGAACAAAAGTTAAAAGCTGAAATGACAACAAACAATGCAAACTGGAGAACAGTAGAAATCAGTAGAGTGAGAGAAATAGACCCTGATGTCCTCCAGCAGCCTAAGCCTTTAGCAGCATAACTATAGAGATAGCTCAGGGTAACATGAGCCACTCTAACTAGAAGCTTTGTTAAAAAGGAAAGTTTTAAGATTAGTCTTAAGAGTAGACAGGGTGTCTGCCTCACGGACCAAAACTGGGAGTTGGTTCCACAGGAGAGGAGCCTGATAACTAAAGGATCTGCCTCCCATTCTACTTTTAGAGACTCTAGGAACCACCAGCAGACCTGCAGTCTGAGAGCGAAGTGCTCTGTTAGGAATATACGGGGTAATCAGAGCTCTGATATATGATGGAGCTTTAACAAAAGTTAACGAAATAAAAAAAAAAATTATAACAATGCGGTGCCACCCACAAACTTTGATGTTGACCGAATACGGTCGTGGATGTGGTCGCCCTAATCGTGAAGATTCTCTGTGGCCAGTCTGAATGAGGGGAGAGTTTCATTAGTGGATTGTGGCCGTGTAATCTGAAGAGTAGAGGACCACCGGCATCCCTCTGCTCTGCCTCCAGAGGACTGTCACTGACTGCGGTGCATGTTAATCTCCATCTCCTTGATTACGCGTGGACACATGCGATCAAAGTCAGGGTGACTTTCTCTCCCCGGCCTTCGGCTTTGCCGCGGCGCGAGGAAGGATGAGGAAACGGGGGAGAGGAGCACAGGAGTGAACACCCAGACAGGTGTCTGGCGACGGACAAAGATTAGATTTAGAAAGCAGCCAATGTTATTTTCTCTGCTTTGAGACTGCTGGAAGACATTAAGCACTAACTGAAGCTCTCCGTGTCCCACCGCAGAGACGTTTCTCCCCTGCAGCTGCCTCCTCGGGCTCCCAGTCCGCCGTTCGCTCACTGCGCTTCCTTCCCTCTCTCCTCGTTTCTCCTGTGTGTGTTTAAAAACTTCTTCCTTGTACCTCATCAAGATGGATTAGCCTTGAAAGGATCCCTTCTGTTTCCATCACCGTCCCTGCGTTTTTTTTCTTCCTCCCTCGGAGGGCAGTCGTGTGTCATTCCTCCTCCCTCCCATCAGACCGCTGGCTGGCACAGAGCAGCCAGCGTTCCTCCAGCCGGAGTGCAATCGAGCACATTAAGGACGGGTCTTTTAAAGTGATCAGACTTGCTGCCGTCATGTGGAGGGGCCATTTTTCTTCATTTTAAAGCCTCTGTCTTCTTGCCAATACTATAGATTTTCTATCTTATCCTTAATCACAAGCTCTGCGATTGGAAAAGTGATTGGCCAGGCCGCTCTACAGTATCAGAAAAGGTCTAGTCATCTCGTTGAGCACATATTAGGCCACCGTTTGAGCAGTAAGATAAAATGCTCTCTCCCTCCCCTCCCTGCAAACTTCTCAGCTTTATTCTCTACCCAGACCTTCCTGCACAATCTGTCAAGTAAAGAAATCCCAGGGCAAGCACTCATGTTCGCCGCTGCATTTTAACTCAACAAGCTGTGTAATTGTACAACCTGTTCAAGGCTTAATGTAAGCCAGAATATTACTTCTTCCCAGCCTGATCGCTGTGCGGCACTTAGAGCTAGAGGTCTTTAGCATAAAACCTTGATGCACGTGTTTGTTCTCTCGTCAACGTCTCCAGGTCCTCGGATGGTGTCTGCACAGCAGGGACAGTGGCAGTGAGTCATCTGAAGATGGGGGAGATGGAGGAGGCTGACCACATCGCCACCGACACGTCCTCACAGAAGGTACGCCTCTCTCTAAACTCAATAGATGGGGGGAAAAAAATCATCATTGTAGCAGAATATCAGACTGGAAATCTGTGTGCAGAGTATTTTGCATTAGAAGTAACAATCTTTTATGATTCCGACTAGAACACCGCTGTAATATTTATCGGCCCCTCTAACAATTCTTAGGAGATTAATGATTAGTAATTCATGGCTTTCTGTTTCCTTACCGTATGAATATGACATTGCATGGAGGCAAATTTCGCATAGCCTCCCTTCAAAATGAGAAAGAGCAGAGAACACGTCACAAGTAAGAAAACGGGGACAAGAAAGCTGCTACTCACCTCAACCTGTCCATGTCTGCAGTCAGAGCAGTGAATAAAAAGTTTAAAGAAAAACCAGAACAGTGACAAACAAGGGTGGATGAGTGACAGAGGACCCAACTTTTACTTGTTCAGTTTCACCAAGTCTTAATAACAAGCATCAAACACCAGATAGAAGGAAAAAGGCTCATCAGTCCTAATGTCGCGCATTTAAATGTAGGGGGATTGCTAAACTCTGACTATACCTGGAGGGTAGAGACCAAGATGGAGCTTTTTTTTGAACAAACACTGAATATGTGAATAGGCATCTTCTGTTAAGTAGGGTGGAGGATCCATGTTATCCGTTCTCTTCCAAATGTCCTTGTTCGAGCACATGGCATCATGAAAAACGAGCACATTTTAAGTAAAAAACGGGTCATCACCGGGTCTTTCAAAACATGAACGCGTTCAACAACAACACAGGATTTGTCCTCCAGCGGTTATTCCGTTCCCCAAACCCAAATCCCATTGGAAGGTTGGTTGGCCTGCTGAGGTCAGATTTTTTAACATTTTTATTCTGAGATTATGCTACTGCAATAAAAGCACAGTTTACTTTAACACTTTTTTTAAAGATCTTTATTAAGGGGGCATAAATTCGAAGAGTGTTTTGAAGGAGCGAGTTATTTGGCAAAGAGCGTCTGCATATCAGATCCTCTCTGCTGATCCTGGGATTAGGCAGACGCAGCTCAGACTCTCCCATAAGATCAAACACATTTAGGTGAACCCTAACGAAGATTTAATTGTGTGGACGTTTAACGTTAACCTGTTGGTGCAGATGGAGAAACGATGAGAGATCCTTCAACCGCGTGTGCATCAATGAGTCTGGGTTCCGATCTTTTGTGTGAACAGAAATATTTCCTGGATGTTGCTTTCCTGTAGCCACCGCCCTCGCTGTCTGCTCCCATCCCGTTTGCTGCTCGGGCTTTGACCGAGGTTCTGTTGTGATTCAAGCAAATCAGGGGGGGGAAGAGGAGGAAGAGCGAGCGCCCTTCCTCGGAGATTGACATTAAGGGAATGCCATCACAGCAGAAACGGAGTTGCGTGTTCTCTTATTTCACCCAGTTTTGCTCTGCGCGTTAATATCAAGTGCATGTGCGCCTCAGAGCCAACAGGCTTTAAATATTAGAGAAGCAGCTTTCATGATGCGTCTGATGTACTTTCATCACCGTGTTGCAACATATAGACTAGCAGTTCATGGCTGCTGTCAGCAAGCTGTCGCACGTTGTGTGTGTGTGTGTGTGTGTGTGGCTGTGCATCTGGCGTATGTGTGTGTGTGAATCACTGTCTTATATAATTGACCAAGGGCTTCTGCACGGTTGACTGGCTTAGCTTTGCCCACCCTTGTTGCTGGTGCAGGGAGGGTCCCTGCCAGGCTTCTGCGTGTCACCGGTAATCTGTCCATGTCGTCTTGATGATACGTTGGCATGTGTGAGTGTGTATGTGCGTGTGCTGCCACAGCACATTACCGCATGCCCGTGCCGTTTCCGTTGTGGGGAACTTGCAGAGGAACAAGGGAAGGGATCTGGCGTCAGGGAAGGCTTGCTGTAGATTAGGGTTCTGCACTTTTAGCGCTATTTACTGGGATTTGGGAGGGGGTTGAATATTCTTGTTTGAATATCCCTGGTCATTTTCTTTAGTGACGAATATATCCCTCTGACCCTGTGAAAACACTCATCCAAAACAAGAAAGAGAATTGAGTCACCTTTGATCTGATCTCCTCTCATATTTCAGTCATCAAAGCAGAATCCTCCTCGCACTGACCGCTGCCCACAATTACAAAGAAACACCTCCTGCGCCTTCTCCTGGGCTCTTTAATGCTTTTCTTTATCTCTGGCCCTTCTCACTGGGATTTTCAAATGCCAGTCGGCGTCTCTGCTTGTCCTGATCAATAGGCAGGAATTAATTTGGATCCTGTGTCTGGGTGTCAAAGATCGGGGATTGGTTGGCGGCGTCCTGACTCTGGATGTGTTTCTTAACTAGAGGAGTTGGTTCCTTGCAGTCATTAAAAACCTTTTTCCCGGGCACAGATTTGGCTCCCTGGCTGTGTGTGATGGTTCTTTAGACCAGACAGGGTTGACATGCACCGAGAGAGAGAGCGATTGTTAGCTGTCAGCAATGCTTTGATCAGTAAAACCCAGCCTTAATGCTTCGAGGGGCGGACTAAAAGGCCTAGCAGAAGCATGAATATAACAATAGCACATTTGTGTATCAGCAGAAGCGAAGCGTGCTGTAAGATTGAAGTTTTGGTGTTTTTTTCCTCACGATTTTTAAAGCTGTGTTAAAGCTTTTAGCCCACAAAAGTTATCTTCTTTTCCATGTTCGAAGGTAAAGAATATGCAAAAAACAGGAAAAGGAAATAAAAGAAGCACAGAAAAGCAGAGAACGCAGCTGGGCGTTTAAAATCTGGATTGTTGTCATCAATGCTGGACACAATGTCCATCCAGGATAAGGATGAAGCTTCATTTGGCGACTAATCCAGTGAGGAGGAAGTCAGGAAACCTGTTGCCTGAGTGCAGTTGTTTAAGATCTAAAGGTTCTGCGCCTACCCGGGGATTTAGAAGCACTCTGTGGCGTCTCCAATCTGCCGGCAGCTCACAACAGCGAGGAATGGCTGCTTGTGACAAAAAGTGTAATTTGAAACACTTTGATTTGCATAGTACTCTGGATAGAAGTTGCAATTTCTGCTCAAATTGTGACCAGCATTGATATTCTGACACAGAATTTTGTATTTGTGAGCCAAAGTCTCAGTCAGGTGGATGTAACTGCAACACAGTTATCTGGCTGCCAAATCTTAATTCCAATCGGTCACTCCACTAAAACCCTATAAGCTTAACTCAAGTTAATGTCCTCACAACATATTTGGCCCCATAAAGACACTTTAAGATCAGGCCTACACAAGAGAGTTAAACTACTTAGACACCGTCTGCACTTTTCTTTCCTTCATTTGGCTCAAACACAGAGAGAAAAAACAATGCCGCTATAGCTAATTGTCAGTAATGGAAAGTACTTTCTTATCATAAAAACTTTATGCTTACAAGTAATATTTGCAGTTGCCTCATTGGTCTGGCTGTTGATTCCCTGCTCAAGCTTTAAGTCCTGATCCTTTAGCTTAGAGATGCTCTTCCCCTAAACGTCATCCATCCTCCCTACTGGTGTTTCCGTCCACCAAGGAACCCCCGTTTTCTATATAGATGATATTTGCACCAAATTGGGGGGAGCTTGACCTCTCTGCTTCCATCAGGATTTTTTTTGTTTCACACTACCTATGTTAACATAAACAAAATTTCTCGATTGAAATGTATTCGGATTAAAAAATAGAATACAATTGTACCGTTTATATCGGCACACAATCAATTAATCTGTTGATAACATGCATTTGGATCCACCTGCTTTTATTCAGAAACCCCTCTGACCTGTGCAGTTATCAAATTCCCCAATAAATAAACAGAAGTACTTCTGTCGTTGCTGAACAACAAAAATACCAAACAAAGCAGTTTTATACGAGTTTGTTAGTCTTCTCAGAGCTCAGGCTGGACTTGCACCAGCTTTTAAGTACAGTTGAAACGTTACTGAATAAATAATAATTCTGAACTCTTTTAATGTTTCGAACATAAAGGTTTTATTGGGAGCCCCGACAGTTTTGCTTCCCGACGTATTTCTGCCACTCACCAACGTGGAAATACGTCATGTTTACGTCGGCCGCACATGCTCACTCAGGTCATTTTACCTCATTCTGAGTAACTTGATCCTGACAGGCGTTTATCTGCACATTGATCAGATTATCAATCAGCATAACCCCTCCCATTCAGAATATTATTTAATTCTGATTGATCTTAATCCGATCCCAATATTCCAATTGTCTTGTTTACACAACACATTTTTATTCAGATCGGCCCTTTATTCCGATTACTTTTGTCCATGTAAACGTAGCTATTGACTAAAATTGTAGATTTTCTGGTTCTAAAGTATGTAGCATGTGCCCTTTTTTTTCAAAATGCATGACTAAATACATAAGAATAACTAAAAAGCAAGAAATTAGTTACTTTGATCTGCCCACTGTGTAGAAAACAATACTAGCTAGTATGAAGGTGTTATAATAATGTGATTAAAAAAACACTTGGCCTCATGAGGAGGGTTTGAAAAATGTAATTAGAACAGTGTGGAAACTGCAGTTTGGGCTGGTCCTAATTACTGCTGTGTCCACCTTGACTCTGTTAGAGACACGGGGGTGTTTGACAGCGGGTTCCTTTGCATCAATAAAAGCTGTGAGATTAATCAGTGAGCTGCAGTCCTGCTATCTGTGTTCTGCATGTGACATGTTTTTAGGGAATGCTGTTAATAGCCTTCCGATACTAGTAGAACCAAACCAAGAGCAGTTTCCACTTTCTCAGCACTTGTTCCCAGTTGGACTCTACCAGGATTGCCCTGTGAATCTGACCCAGTTTGTGGTGTTCTTGGAGAGGATCTCAAGACATAGACATGGAGGGGACGGTCTCTGAAGTGGAACAAAGGTGGACTGTTCAAGCTGAGGTGTTCCAGCCCCTCGATGTCTTGTTCACAAGTGATGGTAGGATGGAGCAGAAGGATAGATGGATAGGTGAATGTATCTAGTGGTCCAGTCTTAGCATGATTTGAATTTAATATAAACCTATATTACCGGATCTGAATTCAACCTTTTTATCTCGTAAATCTCCATGAGATGACATCGGCCGTGATTTTATGCTATATAAATAATATAAACCGAACTGAAATGGCGTTCCTTTTAGGGCGGCTGGGCTCAGCCTTAGATAGGGTGAGACGCTCCATCATTTGGGGTGAGTTTGGCAAAGAGCCACAGCTTCTCTGCATCAAAAGGAGTCAGCTAGGGTGATAGGTGCAAATGATCTGGAGGCTTTCTGGACCTTGTCTTTGAAGGTTTTCCTGGCATGTCCCACTGGAAGGACATCCCTGTGGCTGACCTAGGAATTGCTGGATGTGGAGTTAACACCTTGGCCAAGTCCAGAATCAGCTGAGAGATTTCCAGGTTTCCATCCTGAGCCGCTTATTTCCACGCTCCGATCATGTTTGGGTGGATGAACAAAAATTGGCACCAGGATGTTCCATAACATAAGATTTTGCTAATTAGCCATAATTATGACATTTTTTTCTTAGATAGGAAATTTTTTTGACCAATCTGCATAATTTAATCTGATTGAATTTAACTGAGATGACATGTTTCATGAATTGGCACTATACAAATAAAATTTTATTGAATTAATACTTAACTAAATAAACTAACGACTTGAAAATGAATAAACACATCTAAATGGTGGTTTTAGAACCGATTACTACCTAAAAATAACCAAATAAATTACTCTCAACATCAAATAAATCTTCAAGGTTTTAAAGGTGGCAGCATTGACATTGCCTGATATTGTTGGAAAAGATTTGTAAAACCATTTTATATGAATCATTTCAATATTTGCCAAAAGACACTATGTCTGTTTTCATGTACAATGCTGTCCTGATAAAGCAAACCAAATCAAGCCGATAGAAACTCCTCCATCCTTTGCTCAGTTACCACGTGGGTTGTTTGCTTCATCTCTGCATTGAGCCGGCTGTTCTGGCTCACCACATGTCGACCGCGGGTCCTGAGAAAAAAGGAGAGCTAGCCTCTTCTTGGCCAGCAGGCTTCAAGGGTCTGCCCCCACAGATTGCATCCAAAAGGAGAGCTCTGATCTGGGCTCCTAGAGGAGCAACATAGAAAACTGGAATAACCCTGGCTCTGGTGACTGGTGGATGCTTAAAGGCATGATTCACACACGCACAATGCCCTGTTAACAGTAAATTTACCTGATGTTGAGAACTGAAGTGACAATGAGTCATTCAGTCAGACCTGCTGCTGGCAGCAGTGCTGTTTCAGAAAAGGCATCGACTGAATAAACTTTCTGCAGGAATTAATAATTGAGGGTCTCTGTCATTCTTTTAGACGTGCAACAGCAACACGAACAGCAGAACATGAGAGCTGCGCTTCTCCTCCTCGTCTTTGCTTTGTTTATTATTAAAAGCATAAAGAACCTGGAACAATGCAACTTTTTTACATTCATGGAACCAGTTAAAGTATAGAAAAAAGTGTAACTATTAAAAGTAATGCCATTATTATGGTCCTTCTTACTGCACTTACGTCTCATCTTACATCCAAAGTAATCTGATCTTGAGAAGCACCACTTTCAGAGAAGTTTTTTTAAGATGCAACAAAAAGAAATGTTTGATCAAGTGTTTTCATTTTTAGTTTGTTTGACAGAAAGCATGCAGGAAAACAACACCAAAAGAACACACTCAGAGTGGATCTTAGTGGTTGCTGCGTCACGCTGTAGGGCTACTTTTCTTCAAATGGAACTAGAGTATTTTATCAAGATGAATAACCGTTCCAAACACCAGTCAGTGTTGGCTTTAAAGCGTCCGGGTGTCTGCTAGAAAGAGGAAAATGAAGAGGAAGTTTATTTTGGAGTGTCACAGTGAGTCCAAGATTATCTCTGAATCAACACAAAATGACTGAACCAAAACCGTATTAAAGTTTAGGAAAGGCAAACCCAGAGTTGAGTCAGACAGAATATCTGTAGATTCACCTGGAAAGGACTGCAAACAAGAGATATTCTCCCTGTCAGAGAGAGAGAAAAAAAAAGAGAGAGAGAGAGAGAGAGAGAGAGAGAGAACTGTCTGCAAGGAAGAGTGGGAAGATATTTGGGAGTCAAGTTCAATTCAATTCAATTTTATTTATATAGCGCCAAATCATGAAACATGTCATCTCAAGGCACTTTACAAAGTCAAGTTCAATCATATTATACAGATTGGTCAAAAATGTCCTATATAAGGAAACCAGTTGATTGCATCAAAGTCCCGACAAGCA
Source organism: Fundulus heteroclitus (assembly GCF_011125445.2). NCBI lineage: Eukaryota > Metazoa > Chordata > Actinopteri > Cyprinodontiformes > Fundulidae > Fundulus > Fundulus heteroclitus. Next base: position 115,746 of record NW_023396667.1, on the reverse strand, counting down.
GCATTCACTCCTGGGGAACCGTAGAGCCACAGGGAGAGTCGTCTGCATTGTACATGGCTTTGCTGCAATCCCTCATACTGAGCAAGCATGAAGCGACAGTGGGAAGAAAAACTCCCCATTAACGGGAAGGAAAACCTCCGGCAGAACCAGGCTCAGTATGAACGGTCATTTGCCTCGACCGACTGGGGTTACAGAAGACAGAGCAGAGACACAACAAGAGAAACAAAAAAGCACAGAAGCACACATTGATCCAGTAATCTGTTCTACATTAGATGGTAGTAGCGGGTGAGCCGTCTTCTCTGGATGATGTCATAGTTAACAGAACGCCAGACCAGGTGTACCTACTATAAAGAAAAAGAGAGAGAACAAAAAGTTAAAAGCTGAAATGACGACAGTCATTTCAATGTAATGCAATGCAAAACTGGAGAACAGTAGAAATCAGTAGAGTGAGAAAATTAGACCCTGATGTCCTCCAGCAGCCTAAGCCTATCACAGCACAACTATAGAGATAGCTCAGGGTATGAGCCACTCTAACTATAAGCTTTGTCAAAAAGGAAAGTTTAAGATTAGTCTTAAAAATAGATAGGGTGTCTGCCTATCTATTGTGGGTTGGAACCAATACTAAAACTCAATCAACAGTTGCTTCAAAGGAAAGTGTAATTTTAATGGTTTGCAAACAGAGGCTTTGCATTGGCTTCCAGTTGTTTTTAGAATAGATTTTAAAATTTTATTGTTTGTTTTTAAAGCTCTTAATGGTCTAGCCCCCCAGTATTTGACTGAGCTTCTCAGAATCCATGTCCCGGCCAGAACACTGAGATCCTCTAATCGGTTGCTACTGGCCATGCCTAAAACCAGACTTAAAACCAAAGGTGACCGCGCCTTTATGGCACCGAGACTCTGGAATAACTTGCCTTGGCATATTCGATCGGCAGGCACCTTGGAGGTTTTTAAATCCTCCTTAAAAACACATTTCTTTTCCCTGGCTTTTAATCAAGTCTAGGTGGACATTTGGCAAATTATAATTTATTTTAATATTTTATTTAAATTGAAACATTTATCCTATTATATTTTTATCTGCATTCAATTTTTCTTTTTGCATTGTGTTTATGTATTTTAGCATTCAGCTTTTATCTTTTATCTGTACAGCACTTTGGTCAACCCCGGTTGTTTTAAATGTGCTTTATAAATAAAGTTTGAGTTGAGTTGAGTTGAGTTGAGAGGTGGTAAACCTGGCTTCAGAAAGTAAAAATCCAGCCTAGTTGCCTTTCATCCTGTTCACTTTATGACCAGGGGTCTTATTGATAAAGCTTGGTAAGCACAAAATGGGGCCTGAAAGGTGAGTATGTCACGTTTCACGCAAACGTTGGGATTTATAAAGAAAAAAAGAACTTGACAGGATATTGAGCGTTCCTCAGGGCAACTCTGACCCAGGCGTACTCTGATTCTGGAGACTGGGGAATTGGTGGCGCAGATGGTGAAGTGGTGAACAGCATCATGATTCCTCTCAGACGTTCAATTTCACTCCGTATCAGACTTTAGTCATAGATCGGTTTGATAATAGGCTTTTCAAACCCCTGTGTTGTTAATGCTTGGTGACACTTAAGTATACGTAAGGACCTTTCAGGCAGGGCAAGTTTATTCATAAATCCTCCTTCCTTACTGAATACACTATTAGGACAGCACTTATCATGGCGACCACTGACGCACTTCCACTTTGAATAAAGAGTCCTTACTCAATAAGGGTTTTCAATGGAGCCTAAATTATTATTATTTTTTAGTTGTTTTTTTTGGCGTATGCCATTTTCTTTTTCTTGGGGTATGTTCACTTTTAGTATGGATTCTATGCAAAGTTTTATAGATGAGACCCCAGGTGATTTTAAAGCAGTGGTTGCAAACTCAAATCCTTTAGGGCTGGCAACCTTCAGCTGTGTCCCTTGCCCTGCACGTCTCAATTAAACGGCTAAACTCGCTCACAAGCATACAGTCAAGCTCTACAGAGCTCTGCTAATGAGCTCATGGTGGAGTCAGGTGTGTTGAAGAACAAAAGCATCAAAAGGTTGCAGGACGGTGGCCCTCAAAGACCAGAGTTTGAGACCACTGGTTTAGACATTATGTCCCGCAATAGACGGGCGACCTGTCCATGGTGAACCTCGCCTCTCACCCATTGATAGCTGGAGATAGACACTAGCTCCCCTCATGACCGCAGGGATAAGCGTGTTGGAAAATGGATGGATGGTTTAAACATTAGTCCCTGGTTGCACCTGAAAAGGTCTAACTGGTAAGCGGAAGTGTGTCAGCGGTCGCCATGATGAGTGCAGTCAGTGAGGAAGGAGGTAGGATGTATGCCTCCTATCACAGTTCCTTTACCAGAGGAAGCTTACCGGCACTAAGGAGCTATAAGGAATCCCACAATCCTTTGTGTGACATGACATATAAACACCTCCAAACTCATGGAAATTAACAAAAATGTCCGGAGAGAATAGAGATTGCACTTTGTAGGTAATTTTTGGAAGGCCGTAGGCCCGGATTTGACAACAATCCTTCATGTGCGTTTCCGTCGCATAATGTTGTACGAAGTAAAGGCTGTCCGAATTCGGCACACCAGTCAGAAGCTCCTTTCCTCCCCACAATTCTTATTGTTGATCTCATGAAAGGTCAGGGAAGAGGAGCTAGGAGCTATAATTAGAACATCTGGAATGCAGCCCCTGACTCTGTGGAGCTGGAAATGCAAATAGTTGGAAATAATCTCTGAACAGGCTTTTTACTTTCTGAACCCGGGTTAATCAGTTCTGTTTGCAAACCTATGCAGCCAATTTATTGCCCCAGAATATTTATTTCAGCTACGTTTTTTAAGTTACACCAGCCCGGCATTTGACAGGGTTGTAGACATTTGAGCATGACTTTAATCCCCAGCTCTGTATCAGCACCTGAAACGTGTGCAGGAGGGTGTTGGAGTGATACAGCACACTACATGTTAGCTTTTCTCTGCTCTGAGATTTGATTTAGACATTCTTCAGTTCCAGTCTTACTGGATTTACTGAGAACAAAAAAAAAAAAAAACTCACAGGCTTCACAACAAGCGAACAAAAGAGAGGCCTTTCAAATTCATCCACATTCATCCATGACGCCATTAAAAGGCTTGAGAATTTAGAGTATTACATGGTAGGTTTTTAACAATTACGGGAAAATTTTCTACATTTTTGAATTTCCTTTCCAGGCAGCTTCACGGTAATAAGGAATAAAAAAAACAGTGAGCATAATGAGTCTGTTGCCTGGTAACACAATGTAAAATGAGAGATTCAAACTGTGAGGTCGCCTATTTTTTAGTTTTTTTGGGTGTGATAGTTAGGGTTAATATTTCAATACTGCAGGTTATGTGTCAAAATTTAGTCCGAATTTAATATTTGCTCATGGAGGAGGAAGTATTTATTTTGGAAAATCCATAATGACTAAGATTAAAGGTCTGCTATCATTTCTGTGAAGTCAGAGGGAACGTTTTCCTCCAGATTTAAACTTTTGTGGTGTTAATAACTGGAGTGAAGTTGCAACATCATTTGAAGAGTGACAATGCATCAGCAGCTTTTTATTCTGTCATGTTTTATGCGATGCAAGTCTTTTAAATTGCTTTTTGCTTTTTCATCACAGCAATTTGTTTCAGTGAAATTAGATTTTATTTGCCCTAACTGCTACAAAGCAAACACAATAAAACCCAAAATATGAATAAACTCAACTCAAGTGTCTTTTCATTTATAATACCTGCATTTTCATAATGTTGTTATACTGTACAAATCAAACCCAGTTTAGGGATTTATGTTCGATTTTACTTTCCGGGATTCTGGGATGGTGCTAGACTAGAGTACTATCTGTCTGTCTGTCTATCTATCTATCTGTCTGTCTGTCTGTCTGTCTGTCTGTCGATATATAGTAAAACAGTGAAGTGGAAGGTAATCCATTAATGGTTTTCAAAAAAATCTATCTTAAACGTGTGGCATACATTTGTTTCTTTCCCCTTTTAATCTGATACGCCTGAAAAATGTCCAGTGAAGCAAAATAGAAGTCACCCAATTATGGATTTGCGTAATTTAAATTTGGTATAAATCCAGCTGTTCTATGGAGGCCTCAGAAGTTTATTTGAGAACATTTGTGAAAAAAATAGGACCAAGGAACACAGCAGGCAGGCCAGGTAGAAAGTTGTGGAGAAGTTTAAAGCAGGGTTAGATTTCCAAACCAAATCTCAAGCTTAGAACATATTGCAGAGTTGTGGTTATTCCATTGCCTAAAAATGTGCCAAGACATAACCAGCCACCTAAACTGACGGGCTTGGGAATAAGAACAGGAATAACAAAAACAGCAAAGAGGCCCATGGTAACTCTAGAGAAACATATTCTGAGAATATGTTTGTGAAAGAGTGAAAAGAAGAAACATGCTGCAAAAAAAGCGCCTATTTGCAGTTTGCCAACATGACTTTGGCAATCCTGCAAAATACTTGTAATTAGGTGAGGACCAGCTTCTAGCAGGACAAAAACCAGGAATATGCGGCCAGATCTACAGTGGAATGGTTTATACTGAAGCAGACTTGTGTTGGGATGGCTAAATTCAATCTGAAATCACTTAAGGACCACCTAGACATCAGTCTGACCAAACCTGAGGTGTTTTGCAAAGAAGGACAGAAATTTAAGCCTCTAGATCTTCAAAGCTGGTGGAGGAATGAAGGATTTGCAGCCGTAATAGCGGTGAAAAAAGATCCAAGAGGGCTGAATACAAATGCACTCCACACTTTTCAGATTTTTCTTTGAAAAATCATTATTTCCTTATGTTCTTACTGGTTTACTGCTTTTGATAAACCATAACTCATAATAAATGTCAGGTTAAGTGTTGGCCTGATGGTCGTGATCAGAACCTGTTAGTGGTTGTTAGGTGAAGGAACATACTGATGTATGTTTCTGTTTCTTTCATCCTCAGTGTCCTTTGGTTTGTGAGCCTGCGGACCAGTCCTGCATCGACAGAGAAGATTATGCGCTAACTGGTCCAGGTATGATTCAAACTCTCATCACCTGCAATTTAACCATTCTTTTCTGATTAACAGGGCGGTAATGTTTCTTTTTATCCCACTTCAGCATGATTTCACACAGTCCCCTTAACTGTGGATCTCAACTCAAAACCATTTAAGCTTGCCGTGTAAGTGCCTGGAAGAAAAGGTTAAAATGCTGCAATTTGTCTCTGCTTTATTCAGATACATTTATTCTTTATGGTAGTTAAACTCCTGAAATATCTTTAAGTAAAATTCCCTTGATGTTCTCCATCTAATTACCATTAAACTGTCCTTTGAACAAATTTTCAATGAAGAGGAATTTAAAGCCCTGGTTGAACAAAGAATTCTGATTTCCTTGTTTTGATCTAAAAAAAGGGCTTTGAAGCTTTTATACCATCAGCAAAAACAGCAGAAGATGTCTAACGGTGGGGAGGAACCCCCCTGGTCGTCTCTGAACTGCCTGAGTGATGAGCAAACGACAGAAACCCAGCTGCGTGAGACTAATTCTCCGGCTACGCAGAAAGTTGGATCCCTCTCTGATAAGAAAGCAAGAACTGTGGCGAGAAAATTAAAGACATTGTAGCAAGAAAAGGGGAAGATTTGAAAAGGTTAGAGATCCTGCTGGGCTAAAAGTGCTCAGTTCTTATTTAAAGAAGACTTCAGGGAAAATGTTTTTACTACACCCATTCTCTCGCTCCCTTTTATGCAGATTCCAACCACTTTTCTCTGCTCCCCAGCAGCCCTGCTCCTGTTGTTCTGGTGTCATCGTCGCTTACATTTTCCACTGCGAATAAGTAGTGAATGGCAGCAATGTTTGCAGGTGCACATCTGCAGCCTGTCAGAAACAATACCTTCCCTGCAGATACCGCCAGACTGCGTAATGCAATTTACTCTTCCACTTTTATTGGCTTTCAAAATGAGGATGCAGGGAGAGGAGACGAGCCTACGCACGGCTCAGCGCAGGAGCGCAGGGAGTCATTTTCCTAAGAGGTGTCTGGGAGGGAGATTGAGGCACCTGATTGGTGGTCCGATTAGTGCGGCTGCTGTGAGGGAAGGGGGGGTCAGGGGTTAATCCGCTGCTCTGAAGACAGTGGAAGTCAACAGCTATCCCTCCTCTGATTTAAAGTTTTCTCTGCTTTCTCTCCATTCCCCTTCGTCACCCTGTGCTTTTAGTCATCCTGTTCACTTTTTCATAATCCTCCAGCCCACAATAAATCTCATTTAAATACAATTATGAGCTTTTTCAGGGGGTCATTTTGGGGCTAGACTTAACTATAATCCTCATTAATTTCATCTTCCGCAGCACATGAAAAAATAATAAGCCCTTCTATGGTCTATTTACTCTGCAATTATTGTTTTGGAGAGCATTTTATGAGTTTTTATTTCACAGATGTTACGACGAGATATTCTGGTGTTCATTAGGATAAAAGTGACGATAAAGAAAAATCCAAACAGTCTTTTTGGATATAAATACATCAATGAAATCAGCCAGAGGCACAGAAATACAAATATTTCTGTTAAAATAAATCTTAGCAATTATCAAATGGGCATCTTCATCACATCGCTGCCTGAATTAATTCATAATTCATTCATAATTACATAAACATATATATATTAGATGCTAAAGTAAGTAAAGAGGTTTAATTTGAAAATGCATGACACATAAACAGTTATAAATGACATCTTAAAGCTCAATGAGACAACCTTATAAATATAGACATAAATTAAATAAAAATACAACATATCTTTACTATCCAAATTCGACATAATTGGTTTGAACTTCAGCTGCTAAACAGCAGCAAAGAGGCTGAACTGAGAATGCGCCGTGCATGGCTCTCCCTTTAGTGGTTCTTACTCCAGTCTTGTGTTCTGATCTTTGGGTATAGGTTTAGGTTTTTACCGTAGCGTTAGTCCTTAGCTTTGGATTTATTTAGATCAAGCACAACTACTGCATGAGAGGCAAAGAGAGAAATTAAAAGATTAAGTGCTAATTTCAAAATAGATTTCCCTCTCTGGGGGACAATCAAGGATATTTCTAAGTAATTAGTTAAGTGGTAATAAATAGATTTAGTGGTGATGAAGAACAAAAAGAACGCAGCAGGAAGAGTTCAGGGTTAAAGATGTGGAGAAGTTTAAATTGGGGTTAAGTTATAAACCAATATTTTAGGCTTTGAAAATATCAAACAGTAACAAAAAGTATCTGGTATCTCTGCAAACCTGCAAATCAGCAGAGAAACTCCAAACAGCCCTTGGTGACTCTGGAGGAGGTGCAGAGATCCACAGCTGCTGTGGGGGAAACTGTCGACACGGCAACAATTAGTCAAATGCTCAACAAATCTGACTTTTATAGAAGACCTAAATCTAACTGAGACTTCTTAGTGATGCATGAAAGTTGATTCTCAGATGCCATTCATGCAATGTGACTGATCTTGAGCTGTTTTGCAAAGAAAAACTACAGTGAGTCGCTGAAATTGCAGTGAAAACGAAAAACTGCTGAATATATTGGCACTGATTTGTTTTGACTTATATATTAAACATATATTTCTTACTGCGGGTTTGTGGTTTTCTGACAAAATGTGAAAATATCAAAGCATATTACCACTTGAGCAAGGCACCTTTGACAACCATATAACATGATAGAGATTGATGTTTAGATGACAGGAATCTGTTTTTGAAACTAGATCAGCCCTCGAGAACTATAGTCCTGACTTTCTGTGGAGAACTTCTGTGTTTATTTCACATGAGAATCTTGAGAATGTTAAGCACTGCAGGTTGAGTACTGACCAATAACTCCATCTTCACAAAACTGCCTTTACTGTCCTTTGGCTGAATCAAATGTGCAACAATTTCAGCCACTGATTTAAATTAAGTTTATGCTGTTTGTAAAACTACTGCAACAAGAAATTTAGCTCTTACATTCTTTGTTTAGATGTGTTATAATATTCCCTCTTAAGAAGGACAATGTTCCAGCTGTGGCGTTAACAATGAATACATTTAAATTATATCCCTGTTTTTATTCAAAATCATGGTCTCTCTCACACATACACACACATCAAGTATTAAGTCGGAAAAGGTTTCTGTGTCTTCCCTGAAGTTTCGCTTCTCAGCCCGTTTCCCTGCTCTGCACTCTGTAAACTTCAGAGCAGGTGTTGCCTGATTATGGGAGAGAAACGAGCAGCCCTATCTTTAGAAACACGCTTAGAACGAGCTCCTGGCTTCCTAAAAAGAGGATCAAAGTTGCCTGCAAATTGGTTGATCTGACATAAAATTGTTTGTATTATAAAGCAGCAGTTTGTGTCACCAGATGCTGTAAAATCTGCCGAGTCTAATTAAAGTGTATACAGGTCTCCATAATGTGACTAATATTAACATTCTCCACACAGCCTAATTTATTGTTTGCTCTAAACCTTGTGATCAAAGTCTGACTTTTAATTGGATTCATATTGGAGTGTTACTGGGCTTGTATAGTAGTTTGTAAAAATGTCCATACCCTTTGGACTCTTTCACCCTTTGTCACGTTACGATGACAAACTTCAGTGTATTTAATTGGAGGTTTCACGTGAAAGACCAGCACAGAACGCATAACTGAGAGCGAACATTTCTACGTGTTCTTCAAAATGTGCTAAAGATGAAAATCGGAAAAGTGTAGGCTGTGTTCATGCTGAAAGTTGAATCGGCAGCAAAATCAGCTCAATTTCAGGCACTGAATTTCAAAACTATTTAGAATGTTGTAAACACTCAAACGTTTTTATGCAATTGTTTTGAGATTGCTGAAACCTGTTGGGTCGGACTGAAGGCATTATGGCCTAAATGTGTCTAAATGTAAAACCTGAAACTGTTGATGTGAAAGAACGGATACTGCACACACACACACACGCACACACACCACACACACACACGCCTCTACTGTGCTTTCTTCCCTCACTCCGCTGCTTTCTGTTTCAGCTGTAGTGTCAGAAAGGTCAGATCAGAGACCTCAAGCTGTAACTTTCTTAGAATGTTTAGTGATGAAGCTCATTTCAGTGAAACTTTATCCTGAATAGAAACAATTCTCCCATTTTAGCTGTGGTTTAGAAAGGTCAGATCAGAGACCTTAAGTTGTAGCTTTGAGGAATGTATGAAAAGACAAAAAAAATACACTTTGAATTTTTAGTGATGAAGCTTGTTTCAGTGAAACAATGAAACAAAAGAAGTAATTCTATTTGTAGCTTTGCAAAGGTTGGACAAAATTACTTTAGATGCAAAATTTCCAAAGAATATACTTAGCTTATTTCTTATTATTAATAGAAACAATTAAGTCTTTCTGTTTGTTTGCTAATGTATGACAGAAGTCTAGTGAAGAATTTATTTATCTTATTCCTTCATTTTCCAATTTTTTCCGTTCATGTAAAGCACTTTGAATCATCTTGTTACTGAAAACTGCTGAATAAATAAACTTACCTTACCTGACCATATTTTTTTTTTATTTGGTTTGGTTAGTGATCTGTTCAGTTATTGCAAGAAAAATGGTCGAGATGTAATTTGTTTGAGGGTATGAGAGTAAATAGGGATGTTCAGAAAATTATCCGGAAAAGCTCTGAGGTCTTCAAAGAGCATCAGCGTTTATACTGAGGCTTTACACTGGGCGCACACACACACACACACACACACACACACACGCACACACACACACACACACACACACACACACTGTTGGTCTGAGACCTGTGGCTCTTTGGGTCATACGCATTGGCTCTTACTATGTTTGGTCAAAACCAACAGAGCCCAGCAGTGTTTTCAGATATAAAGGAAGTCCAGAGGAGGGTAGTTTTAGTAGTTTTTGTGTTTCAAGCTAAATCCACATTGAATTTAAACAACCAAATTATATGTACATGGATTATTTTTAGTCTTTTTTTGCAATTGGCTGCAAGCAAAATCCCTTTTTTCCTCATTATAAATAAATATGGAGCGTTCGCTACAAGAAAACGTTTAATTGCCATTCTGCTGTTTGAAAAAATAAAAATAAAGCTGTGATTTTTAAGTTCATAGATAATTTAATTTATATATAATAAAGGGTCATTGTAGACCCTATTTGGTAAGCACGGACCAAAACAAACCTGGTCTACCAAATAAAATCCAATGGTTTAACCATAACAAAGACACTTAATTCATTCTTAACATGATGAAAACACGGAATGACGGAGCCTTAATGAAGTCCACAGTTAAAAGGGGCTGCAGCTGAAAACTGACCACAATTTTTGGTTAAATACAACTTGACCCCCTCTGCACCAGCTCCGTTAATACCTACCTGTCAGTGTCTGTGAAAATGGGATTTATTTATTTTTAAGCTTTTATCAAACGTAGCTTTGGAGTGCTATTGACAAAGTGAAAATAGTTATTTTGTTTTATCCTCCAATGATCAATTATATCTCATTGAGAAAAATGTTTTTATGCTTTTATGAGTTGCCCAGATCAGTCCAATCAAGCAAGCTGCCATTATGCCCTCATTTTATCGCTGCTATGAACTCGCACTGTGATGCACCTCCTTGAACTTATTGCCAATGAGATTGCGTATGAAGTACACCAATTTAGCTGAAAACAGTTTGGCATGAACACCATGAAAGCACCTTTAAGGCATCTTTTTGCATGAATTTCTAGAAACAACTATTCTCCCCATGGAGCGACAGGCACTTTAACACTCAGCGGCGCATCACAGAAGTACCAGGATTAATGGTTCAGACATTGACACACAAGCTGTGGAAATAAATTACAGTTCTGAGTTGAACTTTGTCAATTTTCTGAATGACAAGTTTGGCTGTGTGGAGCACCAGCGTCTGTGTTGTCTGGTTGCTCCACAAGTCTGGTACCCAGGTTTAAATGAAAGCAAAAAGCATCTTCCTGCCACGCATGTGTGACCATCATGACACGAAGTTGTCAACGTTTCACCTCGGGTGCTTCGGCTCCGTCTTATTGAACCACTTTTTTTTTTTTTTTTTTTCTCGGCTAAAGGAAGAAGGAGCGGTAAACACTTTTTAAGGCTGACAGCTTTCTCGCCTTCTGCTGCAAGCATGCAGATAAGAGCATTAGGGCTGTTTTTCGTTTTTCAGCCCCTCGATTGCTGCTATTAGAAACTCTCTGCAGAAAGGAGGAAGATGGTGCAGAATGTGAATCAGGTGGTGGGGTTAGCAACCAAAACTTCAAAATGATCGCACAGGCTGTGCCTCAGTGTCGAACAATAAATAAGCAATTAAAATGGAAACAGAGGAGATATTGGGGCAAAGATTAACAACACCAGGGTTGTGTATTTTTGTGTACGCTCTACCCTTCTGTGCTGACATTGAAGAAGAGAGAGGAACTGGGGATGGGAAGATGAGAAATGTCTTATCTTTGGCAGACACAGCTATTGATTATAGAATTTAATTTGTGCTTCATACCTCCTGTGACTTTTAAAGACTTCTGATGTCTTCCTGTTCCGCTGTGTCCTTGAGGGGGCCAGCTGTCATTGTTAGTTTAGATATTCTACCCGACTTTGCTAAATTTCGGAAGAATTATCCCGAGGATTTCCTTGGCAAGAATGTGTTTATTTTCTGCTGCGTCAGATGCATCAATATTCATCTTTCCCTTCTTTCATCCGCTCTCTGCTCCCTCACAGTGTTCAGAAACCCCATATGCAAGGTGTACAGATTCCAAACAGCGGACAGCAAGTGGATGCTGGTGCGGGAACAAATGGAGGAGTGCACTCTGTCGTTCACAATCCCCAGGCAGCTGCTCTCCCTCTACATTCAGGAGGACAAGAGCAGGTATGGTGGGCATTTCCTGTTAAACCTGTTTGTTTATCTAAGGGGTCCTCTTCTTCTGTTTCTATTGTTAACAGTATTTAAAATATTTTTTTAGAATTTGCAGCCTGCGGATTTAAAAACATTTTAAAGAACATATAAAGCGAATAAAGCCAAAGCTCCACAATTCCACCCAAATGCACAGCAAAGAGGCAGCCAGACAGAGACGATAGAAGATCTTCAGCAGAATCCCCAGCAGGGCAGGGAATCGAGAAGTCATGGGCAGTGATCTACCATGGGGACTGGAGCGACCAATGAAGCACAATAGCCACTTTCACTAAACACTTTGATTAGACATGTTCTTGCATCTTTGTGAGATTTCTGTATGGACTGAGGCACCAAAGTCAAGTTGAAGTCATATTGCTCCCAAGTTGGGTTGAGACAAAAACCCTTAAAGAGGACCAATGATATGATAAACCATCTTTGCAGATAAAGATGTGGCTATACCAGATAATCTAAAGCTCAAATCTTATTTGATCCTCGTCAATTCAGCTCATAGGTCTTCAGCCACGATATGGGCTCCAGAGGGTTTCTGTGTTATTGGTCAGATTAATTTGGATCTCATCAGCAAAGAAACGGAAAAAAGTTTACTTTAGATGAATTTTAAGGAGATAGATACAATTTCAACTCCACCTTCAGTTGTACTTTTTGCCAGCCGGTTGCCAGATTCGCAGGTTAGCATTAGCAGACATCTAAAGGGTAACTCACCCCCAAATCAACTTTATTTTGCCAATAAACTGTTAACATTGTTGTCTTATAGTAGGCTACTGTCTACAAATCCTGATGATCATTTTGAAAGATTAGTGCATATTTGTTGAAATCAAGCTTTTTTGTCTAAAAGCGTAAGTGTGGCGCCCTCCTAGGGTTAAACCCTCTCGCAACTTATTTTTTCTTCAAAAAAGCGACTAGAAACAAATCTACCAACTCTTTTATGTCATTGGAAAATTATCTGAACGCAACCGATTGGTTTGCCATTAGTGTCCATCCTAGAACTAACTTCACCGCGATTGTGGTGAACTTCCCTCTCTGCGTTCGTAGTGAAACCTGCCTGCTGCAGTCAGAGCAAAGAGGAGATCAACCGTGTTTTGTATTCATATTGCAAATGAATCAGGATACACAAAGCTGCCGGTGATCCCGCCTGGATTACAATAATCTAATGTATAACTGGACCGATCCTGACCTCCACTGCCTCTGCAGCAACAGGTACGGGCTTCACTGAGTCAGCGCCTTGAACCAGCAGCTTGAACTGATAAGGCTCTGGCCCGCTGGGCTCCACAGGCCTGCCTCAACCTCCGGGGATGAGGTGGGGTGAAAAAATCCTCCACCTCAAAAGACGGAACCGTTGTGAAACTACCAGCATAATTCTGCTCACTCTCCACGATTCCACACTGCAAATCAAGCTTGGGGCTGCCCCCCCCCCCCCCCGCCCCATCCTGAACACAGCCCCCTCCCATTCCCACGAATCCCCGCCCACTTTGATGGAGTTTTTCAAATTTGTCCAGGGGCAGAAATATGCTTTTACATGGGGGCTGAGCTACACTTTAACTTAGCTGTCCAGAAGGAAAGCAGAAACCTCCATGTGGCTTCTGAGCCTCTTCGTTTGCTCAAGTCGGCACAAACGCTCCAAAGGTTGACCGATGTTCACCCTCGTTCTGCTTCTTTTTTGGTCCGCTTTAATCTGAGAAAGGCAACGCAGAGAAGAAGTCATTTGTCAGCACTATCACCTGAGCTCCTCACCTGAGCTCCTTCTCACCTGACTTCAGCCTACGATTCCTTTTGGTGCAGAATCATTTTGTGTCGATGTTGCCGTCATAAAGAAGTAAATGTTTTATACTGTTTGAACCCGTCAAAATTCCTAAAACAATTATTTTTATACCGTATATTTATTTTTTCAGTAAAATAAATACTTTTATTCTGCACCACACTATGATGTTCTGTTGGTGTATTCATTTCTAAAAAATAATCATCTCGATGAAACATTTGTAGCTTATAACCTTTAAGGGCAGACTGAAAAAAAGTATTTTTTTTTCTTTTGATTCCCAAACTGCTTTTATCTGCCAACGTAGCCTTTAGTAGATTATCAAATTTTTTTAAATTATGTTTTATCTCACATCATATTTTGTATTTCCATTGAATTGTTCCCTTTATTCCTAAAGACATGATTTTTAGATGCTGTTTATCTGCTGGAGATGGCCTTTAAGCGCTGACACCTAAGTTGAATGATTTATTTGTGAAAAGTTTTATTAACCTCAGTCTGCCTGTTTCTGTTCAGCATTTTCTAAGTACCATATGTGAACATTTTCTTTAGCTATATTTCTTCCACTGTATAAAGCAGTTATTCAGTGTGGGTGGATCTTCTGCCACTTTTTCAAACTAAAATATTCTCAGATGCGTCTGCTGGAACTTTTTCAAGGCTTTTTGCCTCATCAGTAACAAAGATTCACACTCCTTGAAACTTTCCGCATTTTGTCACGTTCCAACCACAAACATGTTTTATTGGGATGATATATCATAGACCAAGAAAAATGAGTGTAAAATTGAAATGGGAGGAAAATCTTTCAAAAATGTGTACGAATTCAAAACTCCAGCGTGTTTGCATTTCTGTTCACCTCATGCCCCCCTTTACTTTGTTACCCCTCAATTAAATCAAGTGCAGCCGATTGTCTTCAGAAATCACCTGATTCACCTGTGTGTAGTTGAATCCCCTGTTCTGTGAAGGCCTCAGAGGTTTGTTAGAGAACATTATTAGACAAACAGCATCACGAGGACCAAAGCACACAGCAGACAAGTCTGGGAGCAAACGTGCAGAGGAACCTTTTAGCCTTTGAGCAAAACTAACACTGCAGCATCCTGCTGCTGGGGGTGCTGCTCTTCAGCAGAAACATATGATATTGTTCGAGAGGAAAGCAATGGAGCTCAACACAGAGAAATTCAAGAAGAAAATCTGTTAGAGGCTCCAAAGGACTTGAGACTAGAGCAAAGATTCACCATGAAGCAGAAAAACGACCCTGAACATAAAACCAGAGCTAGATTCCATTTGACAATTATGTAATACTTTATGACACCTTACCAAGAGGTAAATTATGGGGGTGGGGGGAAGGGGAGGGGGTTGTTGTCCTAATATCAAAACATATCCATGTGTTAGCTAAATACATCCAAGAATCTGTAGCAAGACCTAAAATTAATGTTCTCAGAGGATACGTTTGAACTGTTTTGTGTTTTGCAAAGAAACATGGACACAAGCTTTTGTCTGTGAATTAGCTAAGCTGGTGGAAATACCCACAAAAGCCACTAGTTATATTGATGTAAATACACATTTGAAAATGTGTAAGATTTTAATTTGTAAAAAAAAAAAGGTGAAGAGGAATTTTCATTCCACTTCACAATCATGTAATACTTTATAACACCTAAAATGCTATTTAGAAGTGAACAAAATGCAAAGTTCAGGGGGTATAGAAACTTTTACCCGTCACTGTGGACAGTTCTCTTTAGTTACTGCTCTGATCACGCCGTCCTTCTTCCTAAAATTTAGAAAATCCTTTTTTTGATGCACTTTCCTATAAACGTTGGATCTGTCTGTTCTCCATGTTCTAGTAGTAGGAGCTGCTCTGAATAATACAGTTATATAGATATAGATAGATAATTTTTTATCTTGGCTTCTTTGGATTTTAAAACTTAAAGCAAGGTCCTTGATGTTCTGGTCTTGTTTCATTTGGCAAACTCATCAAATTGTATTCTTCTAGAGTTTCCGGAGTCTATTAAAATAAATATGTTTAACCATATAGGGCAAAGATGAGTGAGACAGATGTAGGTCAGAATGGAAAGTGAAAGTGCTGTTCTGTTATCCTTACAGCACAATGCCTCTTTAAATAAGGAATCCGATCACCAAGCTGATTCCCAGGAACTGCGCCTACAGCAGCCTCCTGATGGGGATATGTGTTGCCTGTGTTCAGGTTGCGTGCTTTCACCCCTCCCTGCGTCGTGTGCCTCACGACCGCTGGGCAGAATGAGCAGGTTAAATCCATGCATGTTTAATTAATTTGCAGACCAGGTTTGGTCCAGCTAAACTGTGTCAGAATGATGTTTCTATGACAAACGGATCTTTCTTCACACGCCTCTGATTGTGCGTTACAGAGCGCATCAAAGATCCACTTCCCCGAGGCTTCAGCAAGTGTTTGTCGAGACCGATCCGTCTGCTTTTGGCCTGTTGTCCCTGGCAACCCCGTTCCCTACATAACACACCGGAGAGCATATGGACGCCGCACAGACGCACCTTCACATGAATTCTTTATGCTCTGATACGAAGAGCCAGCTAAGATGCAGCGACTCGGTGGAGTTGAAGGCGGTTTTGAGTTGTAATCATTGTGAAAGGTTTACTCACATGTTCAAGGACACGTTCCCAGGAAAAGTCCCCCCCCCCCCCCCATACACAAACAAACACTCAAAGAGCCACTCAGCCATCACCACGCTGATCTGCCCTGAAAACTCATCACTTAAGGCGCATAGCTGACAGTCACCAAACATAAACGTCGGTATATCTGTGTGACGCAGCGCAAAAGCGAGCATCGCGTTCAAAAGTGTCCAATAAGATCTTTGCTTATTTCTAAAGACGTTTGCTTCATCCTTGGCTGGGTTGTTTAGGCATGGCTCCTGTAATCCTGTTTAAACGTTTTCCTCAGTGCCTCTCCATTCAGCCTCCATTCTGCCGGCGTTCACAGCGGCGCTAGCGTTGGGTTTTTAATCATTCAGCTGGTGCAGCTTCGGATGGTGGGTGGCATCGTCACTTTGCGTCTCCCAGATAATCTCGATTTTTCCTTCTTCTGTTTGTTGGCTTTGATGTCTTAAACTCGTGTTGAATCTGAGGGCGTGAACCGAGAGGTCGGAGATTTTTCTTTATTCTGCCGGGGATGCTGCTCTGACTCTCTGAGTGGAAGCGCGGGAAGATAATGGATGTGTGCTGCGCTGGAAGTGTGTGGGTGTGCCGTAGATTAACCCTCGTCTATTAACAGCTGCCTGCTTTGTCATTAACGGGGAGAAAAGATCATCCCCCTCCTCCTGATGTCAATTTACACATTTAGGGTTTACGTGACAGATCTGTACATTTGTTTCCACTCGGTCTGCGGCGGCTTCTGACTGTTTGGTGGTTAAACCAGAACAGTTTGAACGACAACAAAATGTGGTTTTGAAGACATTTCAAAATGAACCAGGAGAGACATAAACACATTTCACCCCTGGGATTTATAAAAAAACCAAATAGATTGTCAGTCACCCATGATATGGCAACCCTTTGTACTTAACTAGATAAATAAATAATAATAATCTGCATGGAGGAAGCCCAAAGCAGATCATTTCACTTCTATGAGGGAACAACACCACAGGATGACAACCGGGTCAAACTCCAAAACAAAGTAGTGAAAACTTTTACTTAAAACGTCAATTCAGTGGAGAACAACACCAATTTTACTGGGGAGGAACCCAAAGGCTATCCTTTTTTGACTGTTTGGTACACACTGAGAAGGACAGAACTCCTACATGAGGCAGTATCTACTTTGAATGTCATCCCCAACTGGAAAATAAACTCCAGCATCGAGCCGAACAGCTCCCCGCCAAGACGGAGGAGAAGGGCAAGGAGCACAGATGCATTCCCAATCAGGCTTCTATTGAGGCACCTACAGTTTGAAGAAAACACAAAAACTAGTCCAAGGAAGAAGAAAAGAGGAAGCCTGACTGGCGAGCATGATTTCCAGGGGCATTTTGAATCCCAACAGCACTCTCAGACGGAGACTGGTTCTCCCCGAAGGATTAAGCACGTGATGTGACGTATGCAGACGAGCGCAGCGAGGAAGGCGCAGGCCTCAGCAGCACCACCGGTTACAAAAAGAGGATGGCCCAACACCGAAGAGTCAGCTCGTCGGGTCAAGACTCATCTACATCCGAAGGACACCAGTTTGGATCATTTGTCAACGACTCAAACGCTGAACTGAAGGAATGGTGTTCACAGGCAACACAAGACAAGCCCAGGGCCATTAAGGCCGTACGAATCAGAGTTACATTACTCTTTCTCCTCCTGTGTATATGTACGTGCGTACGCAGTGAGACTAAATAAGCTTTAAATGCTAAATGGCAGAAGAAACTGTTGTTTGGCATGTATTCATTATTGTATACTACAAACTAACTCAAACACATTGTCTAACATGTTAAAGAACTGATTGATCAAGGCTACTTTGAAAGATTAGAAGATAATCTGGCTCCTATAATAAAGCAACATCTAAAGAAAGGAGGAAATTTCTTCATACTTTTTCACATTACTACACCGGACTCTTTTCAGACAGCAAGGCGCTGATTGGAGACATAATAATACATCTTTATTTGCCATCCAATTGCTTCGCCAAGCGCTTGTGTATTTTTAATGTTAAAAAAGATCTTGCTATTTACTTTGATAATCCTTCAAATCTAAAATACCCACACTCTCAGATGACAATAGACTATCAGCGTTTAAGACGCGTAGTCTCAATGGTTTCATTTGGTTTGTACTATTGTAATTTTCTAGTGCCTTGAAACTTGTTATTCAAATCAAAGAATGTGATCACATTGTCCCTGTGATTGTATAAAGTGGCCCATGTTATTTAGGGATACTTCAAGCTATAATTGGATACACTGGAAACAATATGTTTGATTGGAACCGCTGGGAATTGTAGCCTAGCTGAGCAACAGCTTCACTTGATAAAAACAAAAAAAAACGACGTCTTGAAATCATGATACTAAGACTTGTTGAGCTCCAGTCGCCCATGAATTAAAGATTTAAGGTTTTTTTGTTCTCCAACTGTTATTAGATCCAATTTTTACTTTGCTAAATTTTATTTAAGACCCATTCAGTTTTACAAATATTCTTTTTGGATGTATTGCAGTTCTCTAATTTAACTTCGACTGGTGGCTTCTTATAGGCTTAACAGGCGCCACTTACCGCATAGTGAAACCGATTAATGCACGTTACATACAAATATCTCACAAATGACTCCTACTGGCATTTACTCTCCTTTCCGTGGTGCAAACTTGAATATTCTCACTTTGCTAAGAGGCTGTGCTCATTCCCACCTGCAGAGCACGCTGGCACAGTCCCGCAGCATGCGGCGCTCGCTTGCTTAAAGAATGTTTCAAGCTCAATGCCTGTTTGTCTGCCATTTGTTCTGCAGACTCTTCAGCTTTTTTAGCTATTGTACAAAAATTACGTCTTGAATCCTTCGATCACGTACTTCTAGTGCCAATTTGCTACAGTTTAATTGTGCTTTTAATGTAATGTATGTAATGTAAATGTGAATGTATGCATGTCTTACTTGGCTCTTCACTCACAGTAGCTCCTTGTGACAAAAGATTAATATGAATATATATTGAAGCCTGTGTTGATAAATAAAAGACTGTTCACAATAAAATCTAACTTTTGCACCCAATTCTTGTTTGATACCTATTCCTTCTGGTTGTCTGCTGTGTGCTCCATGAATCCTAGACTATATATAATGGTTCAAATAAATTACTGAAAGCTCAACATTAGTGTTATTTATGCCCATAATGACCAGTGTAAACCTTTGACCGGAACTGTATATTAGAAGCAGGATGTTATGAGCTGATATGCAAAGTAAACTGCGATGGGCAAGTTTCTCACAGCTCCCGAGGAGAACCAGATCAAGATAAGGTATTGAAGGATGCACAGACAATATCTTGCATTTAATCCTTTTAAGCATTGTGGGTTTGGTCCAGCGCCTGAATGGGAATGTTTTTTTTTCTTTTAAGACAATTCTTCTCTTTTCCCTCCAGGCATCATTGTTATCACACCTTAACTTGTACAGAAATTCTTCAAAGTAATCTAAAACGTATTCATCAAGATGAAAGAGACGAGGAGATAATCTACCCAGGCGATCTGAATTTCCGCAGGGGTTGAATCGCAACAACAAAGGTTGATCCATTGTGTTGTGCATTTAAGTAGAGATACCTGATCTTACCAGTAAGATGCATTAAGAAGCAGCTACACATGTGGGCTTTCATGTTGAAGAGAAAACGGGATGTGAACCCTGCTCGTGGTATCTTCTAATCACTGCAGGTGACGGTATAATTGCTGTCCTGAATAGTATGTAACATCTTTTTAAGCCTCTAATGTCTGTTATACCACTGTAATTTACAGCTGAAGGACTGAATGATATCTGTCCATCTTATTCTCCTTTCATATGCAAACGAGGACACAATGAAAGGGGCTACACGATGGAAATCAGCCCCTGCACCCACCGACACGGGCGAAAATGCACTCACTCGCGCACAGCTGCAATTATGCTCTGCGGCAGGAGCAGAGGTGGTTTTGGCACGACTCTGATGAAAGACAAACAAGCACCAGTAAACAGTTGACTTGTTTGTTTAATACAGTTCATTATGGAATAGGAATTGAACAGGATGAAAGGCACTTTGAAAGGGGCAGAGTGGATAAGTGGGCACCACAAGCGGAGTTTTGGGAATATATGTCTGCAGAGCTTGCTCTGAAGTACGATGTGTGCATGAATGTCAGGTTCCTCAAAGAGCAGCTCGGATCTTTGTTGTTCCTGGACTTTAAATCCTTTGGTGAGGCCTCACCGGAAAGTTTACATGATTTTATACTAGTTTTTAAAAAATACATTATTTTAATTCAAGTTGTTTACTCTGGTAAACTGGGTCATACCGTGTCAGCACACAAAGCATTTGTTGAATTTATTAGTGATTTTATCTTTACATGCAGTGAAAACCTGGTGGATTTTGTGCTCTTTTTTTAGGTTGCAGGATCTGGAGGACTTGGGGGAGCTCTCTCCTCATTGGGACAACCTAAGGAAGGAGGTTGTCACGCGGTACAGAGGAATCATCAGCTCCTACCAGGACACTTTGGCTGAACTGGAGAAGATTACCGGTAGGAAAATATTACCTGTCTGAATCCTGCATCCAGTCCTGTATTCACAAATTCAGTACATTGTCATTTGTTTTCCATAGAATGTACACCTGGTCTGGCCTTCTGTTAGCTGTGACATTATCCAGGGGAGACAGATCATCCATTATTACCATAAAACATAGAAAGTACTCCTGGGTCAATGTGAGCTTCTGTGCTTTCTGTGTCTCTGCTCTGTCTTCTCTAAGCCCCAGTGGGTTGAGCCAGATGAGCGTTCACACTGAGCCTGGTTCTGGTTCTGCTGGAGGTTCTCCTCCCTGTTAAAGGGGAGTTTTCCTCTCCACTGTCGCTTCATGCATGCTCAGTATGAGGGATTGCTGCAAAGCCATCAACAATGCAGACGACTGTCCACTGTGGCTCTACGCTCTTTCAGGAGGAGTGAATGCTGCTTGGAGAGACTTGATGCAACCTGCTGGGTTTCCTAAGAGAGGAAACTTTCTGACCAACCTGTATAATCTGATTGAATTTGACTTTGGAAAGTGCCTTGAGATGATGTGTTGTGAATTGGCGTTATATAAATTAAATTAAATGAAACTGAATTGAATTCCCACACAGATACCTGCAAGTTATCAAGAAACAAGGAAATAGGGTTTTGACTTTTCAATCAGTGTAGAGCACATTACAAAAATATTTATACCTGTGAACTTTATCACATTGCTGCCAAAATCTTCACTGACATTTACTGGTATTTTATGCAACAGACCAACACAAAGTGGTGCATAATAGTGAAGTGGAAACAAATTCTACATGATTTTTTAATATTTTTATACATAAAACTTTAAAAAGTGTGGTTTATGTCCGTATTCATCTTATCCACGCAAACCATCTTTAGGGGTAAGCCTCGACCAGCTTTGCATGTCTTGAGAGAGAAATCTTCGTCCATTTGACAGGGAACATCTGTGAAGCACCGTGTTCAACTCTTGTTGCAGATTTACATCTAAACTTTGACTGCACCATTCTAACACGATTAAGCGTTGATCCAAGCCATTGTGCCATAGCACTGGCTGTATAGGGTTGTTATAGGGTTGTTGTCCAATTTCAAGGCGAACCTTCACCCGAGTCTCAAGTTTGTTGCAGCCTCTAATGTGTGTTCTTCAAGAGTTGTCCTGTATTTTTGCTCAATTCATCATCCCATGTTTCTCTGTGCCTGTTGAAGAAAACCATCCTCCCAAGTAGGGATTTGACCACACCTGCTTCCACATATTTGCTTTGTGCTCTACATGCCTTGCAGCAAACTACAAACAGGACTTCTTGTTACTTTATTTCAACACTGGTTTTCTCTGCTCTGTTCCTCAGTCTGTTTGTTCACCTAACAAACCTCACAGGCCTTCACAGCAACTTTACGTATACAGAGAAAAGTTCAAACCTGTGGACTCATACACACAAAATCAAGTAGATACAAATTGGGCAAATACTGAAAACATTTGGGGTATTGTTTGTTGGGGTATCAGAGCAAATGAACCTGAACCTGAATATAAATGCACAGCACACTAATCTGTTTTGGAACTTCAATTAAAATCTGTGGAAAAGTTCTATAGGTATAAGAATAACTTCTAAGGGCATTATATTCTTTAGAAACAATAGGATTGGTTTCCATACAATAATCAGGCTTTGTTGTGGAGAAAATAGCCTCCTGCTGTGAAGTGTTGCAGGAGAAACTGAAATGGCACTGTATGAAACTGCAGTAATAAGGTCCAACCTGCCCCCTGCTGATCCTGAAAATCTGATGTAAAGCAATAAAGGCTCAGATTAGCCTCAAGCACGTTCTGTTAGGACCAAAAAAGCCTCTAAAGGAACAGATGCTGAGAGCCCAATGCTAGATTTAGAATAATTTGCGTCAAAGGAAAACTAAATCAAAGGTCTCTCTTACAGAGCTTTATAGGAACGTTTCATTTGTAGCAATCAAAACGTGTATGCGACCTTGTGATTTTCAGTTTTCCCACTGAGCAAGAGGCACAATTTTATATCAAGGCTACACTTACGCCTCATTTAGACACGACTCAACATCAGGTCCTCCGATAGCCCTAATTTAGACCTTATTAGGTATTTCTGTGTGAGTTTAGACTCATTCCTCATAGCTTCAATTATGTATCAAATAACAAGAATTCAGAAGCACAGACCAAGTCTTGCTTTGCTATGCAAGGAAGTAGTAAATTAAACTGTAACGTCACTTGACATCTTCAACCTTCATCTGAACATCTATACACCCATCATACTGGTCTTCTTTTTATTCAAAATGTTTGTTTAAAATAAATAAAAATTCAATCATTCATTTAGTTTCTGTCCTGACAACATGCCACAGGAAATATTACTACAATAATGCCATGGTCATGAAACTGCTAATTTTTCCCCAAAACATAAATTCAGCCAACTCTGCTCGTACAAGTCATTTATTCCCCACATGTGCAACACTGCTACTGAACTAATGCAGCTGCAGCACAAATATTGCAGCAAAAGCTCAACATTAACATTTCTTACCCCGGGGTCCCACTGAACGTAAACACGCCACACCTTCACAGCTGATTGCAGCGACTCTAGTGAGTCAGAGTGGCTCTAAAAAGGCGTGTTACTCACATCAGCATGCTGGAGGCTGGAAACTGACAGAGTAACTTACTTTATGATTAGTTTATCTAAGGAATATTTTTGCCCACTTGGAGGAAATATGCATAATGCATTTTATTTATTTCACTCTTTAAATTTTCTTTAAAAGAAAAAAATGCTACACAACTGTAAAAACAGTAGTATAAAACAACAATACTTTTTCGGTCATAGTTTCTGTTAAAAACAAATATTTCAAAATCCTGTTTAAAACTGTCCATCGGCTGTGACACCCCCAGAATCGGGAAGAGCATCCCACAATCTCATGGTAACATGACAGATTGTCCCACAGTTTGGAGTTACGTCCGGCAGAATAAGGGTCGCTTGCGTGTGTTGAGTACAGGAACATGTTGAGGTTTGTAAGTCTAGAAGTTTTTTGAACAAGAAGGGGCATTTCCAGGGGTGCATTCGTAAATGAAATGGGGTGTCTTGTATTTAATTAAATTCAGTTTTCAGTTTATTGTGTTAAAAATGGTGAAATGGCAGCCACGGAGCAAAGACAAAGAAACAGTGCTGGGCGCGGATCACAAAGAGGGGTTTGCTAAATATGAAAATCAGAGGTAAAAGCACAGATATTGTTCACATTAAAAGAAATAGTTAAAAAGTTAACTTGATTGCAGTTTTAAACGTCATAGGACAGCCTCACATCGAGCTCCATGGTGAAATGGCTACAACCACATAGTAAAAAATAAAGAAACTGTGGGGTATGGCTGGAAAATGTGGTCAAAACTGATATTACGATATATTTCATTATTTCGGTCGATAAGATATAATTACGATATTGATATAAACAAAATAAAAGACTCAGACAGACTGCCAAGAATGACACAATTGATGCATGTACAAACTTATGATAATTATTTTGCCATGTTTATAAAACTCCTCCAATATAACATTTTAGAAACATTTGCTTTAAAAAAATAAAACCCATAAAATTACATAAAACCCAGGTCAGTCAGTTCCAAATGATATAATCATAGATAGTAATGTATATTGAAATATTGGAAATGTCATATCTCCTTCATTGAATAAATTTATATCACGATATATATTGATATTGAATTATCACAAAGAGGTGTTTGCTAAATGTGAAAATCAGAGGTAAATGCATGGATGTTGTTCACACTAAAAGAAATGGTTAAAAATTTGACTTGATTGCCGTTTCAATGAGAGGTTTCCCCCCAGAATATGAAGAATCAAAAAATAAATTATAAAAGCAGTTTAGGAAGCTGACGGGATGCTCGACTGAGGGTTGCATGGTGAACGCACATTTTCTCTGTGCTCTGGTGTTTGGACCCAGAAACTGGGGGGTTGTAGCCACTGTCCCCTCTAGAATTTAGCGGAATGCAACGCCTAAAGTGGCATATTGACCAGTTTTCATCATTGGTCAGAACATCTTTGATCGTTGAAACCACCTTACATCCTAATTCTTACATTTACAAGAATTCCAGCCATGCCAAAGCATCCACCATGCAGCATTAAAGTGTGTTTGACTATTTACAGCAATTAAAATAATTGCCTCTCACCTTGTCACAATAATCTGTTAATCTGTGGAACTCGTCATGCATACATTTTTTATTTATTCATTTATTTGAATGGACCAAGTTTCAGGCCCCATATGCAACCCCAGGTTATTATTAAACTTGGTTAAAATGTTT
The DNA here is from genome assembly GCF_011125445.2 of Fundulus heteroclitus. NCBI lineage: Eukaryota > Metazoa > Chordata > Actinopteri > Cyprinodontiformes > Fundulidae > Fundulus > Fundulus heteroclitus. The sequence goes on along the minus strand of NW_023396667.1, from coordinate 90,684 downwards.
TTTGTCAAATAAAACATCAACTTAATAGATGTGACAGAACCTGATGTTAAATAAAATGTTCGTTTTACTTTTAAATTTACTGAAAATTGATTTGTAGGCATGCCAACATCCAGGAACAGCTAAGAAACGGTGTTACAGAAGTTGTGGTTGGATCTATCTCTTGTAATGACTTTTTGAATATTAAAGTCAGTTATTCTTAACTTCCGCTTCCCTAATTGTAGCCTAGACATCAATAAACAATGGCAGATTTTTATCAGTGTATTTTTAACCCATAAAGACATCTTACACACTTTCAACATGCATACGTCACTTAAGCACTTCCTGCAAATATTTTGCATATTGAAGTTAATTTATCCAATTAAATTTAAAATGCAAAATAATTCATCCTAGCCACCTTTCCTACAACATTCAATGGAGAAACGCTAAACCTGTTTTTAAGTCCCCAGAACATCACTGACATTAATTTATGCGTCTGAACGGCAGCGAGGTGTGCTGTTCTGTAAATATGCCAAAGGTTGTCCTTATACTGGCTCTCAATGACTTGTTTGCTTCTGGAATAAAGGCATATTAGGTTTACATCAGCTGCCCCGCTGCTCCTCTAAACTCATTAAATTATCACTGATTAAAGTCTTATGATGAATCAGAACTTCACGTACTGACCAATCAGTCTGCATTTATGTCCCCACTCAGCCGAACCTTCACGCTGCGCATATATTAGCACGATATGGACTTTAAGAATATTACGGCTGATTAATTTCCCACTGATCCTCTTCTATCCAATTAATGAGATATTTGTCTCTGCTGCATTTTGCTTGGCCCTGATGACAAGCTGGCTGAGCCTCTGCGCTGCCAGCCTGAGCTCTGAGGAAGTGGGTGTTGGAGCCTGTGGTGTCGGCCATCATGGTTGCTGACAGGACCCTCGCCTGGGCCGGATCCTGCTAGACCCTGGGCTGACTTTTCATCTTTATCCAGCGGCACTGAAATAACAGGTTGTGAGTGCAAGATACTGCAGATTAATTATTGATCACTGAAAAATGATACGAAAGAGTCAGACTGTGGAGGAACGAAAACCATTACAATCAAAATAAAAAAAAAATGCTTGCAGAAAAATATGGTAGAAAGCATCGTTCATCAAAGATGCGTCTTTTTTTATGCTTTCCTGACATTAAACTTGTCCACTTAATCCAGTCATTTATTTTAATTTCTGCAAAGATTTTAGTAATAACGTACTTCAGTTTATTAACACAAATTGAGAGCTTGTTAAAGTTTATTCACATTTGAATAAAAATTCCCAGAATTGTCCAGAAGGAAGCTGATAAATGGATGTTAAATGTAAAATGGTCCCACAGGACAGAGCGTATTCCACTTTTTTTAATTAATGTAATTGGTTTTTCCGGCATAGCTCTGAGCTCTGAGGTTTGCTGTCCTTAAATAGGATTATTTATGCATTTATATTAAATTGATGAGCACTTATCCACATGTAACTGAAGGTCAGGCTTATCCACTGGGGTTTTCATCTGCTGAAAGGAATCAGAGGTCGCTACATTTCGCTGGTCACTTTGAGTCATTTATTTTCTTATTTATCCTTCTGTTATTCTTTTTAAGAATAGAAAACATGAGGTAAAAATTTGAGGAATCCCATTTCCTATCTACACAGGGTATAGAAATAGCATACAAACTGCAGATTAAAACACATTTTAATGTCAGAGAAAGAATAAATACAAAATTGCAAAAAAGTAATTAACCCCAAAAGCTAATAACTGGTAGTGCCACCTGTGTGCCAGCAACTGCCATCAGGTGTTTCTCATAATTGGCAATGTGTTGATTTAATTGTATAAATTAATTTTTCACATTGTTGTAAAGGAAATTTGAACAACTATTCTTTGCAGAATCGTTTTATTTCAGCCACTTTGGAGGGTTTTCCAGCACGATGCGAACCAATCTGCCGAGGTTCTCAGGGCCTTTAGGATAGAAACAGACCCACAACATCACAGATCTTCAATCATACTTAACTGGGGCCACGAGGAGCTTTTTCCACAAACCCTTTGTTTCTTTTGCACTGGTCTTGCCTGGAGTGTTTGCTGCCAAAAAAAAAAAAGCTCAATCTTCGCCTGGTGTGACCAGAGGCCACAGTTCCAGTTAAAAGTCCCAGTAGAGTCGTGTGATGGTTGGAGAGCAGGGCCCTGACATGTAGCCTCGTGAGACCATCCTGATCTCGCGAGGTTTCAAGGTTTCACTCGCAGATCAGTCTGGATACTCTCCGTTAAAGAAAATTTGGAGCCGTTCACCAAACGAACGTCCAATCAGCGTTGGCTTTGAGGCGGGTTGAGGTGTGACGCAACTGGAAGCGCGACAGTTCAGTCTAAAGAACATGGCGGCTTCAGCCGATGAAACTAGCGTTAGCGTGGCTATCGAGCAAGTTTTATCGGAATTACAGAGTATTTCTTTGCTGAGCTAACGAGCCTTTACCTGCAGCAGCAAGAGTAGCTTGGCTTGTGGTTGTGTTTTCGTCGTCGCTCTGTTACGAGCGACGACGAATCTGATTGGTTTATTTGGCCCGTCTATCACCAACATAGACCAATCAGCTGACCAGTATTTTCGCCCCTTCCCAAAATTACTTCAACGGAAGGTTTCCAGATGGATATGCGGAGCAAATCTATCTGGCGGAGTCAGGTTACCTGACATGCCTCCCAGACAAAAAGATGCCTTTCTATTTGGTGAGCCCAGGATGCCGAAACAACGCTCAGCTTTGGAGGTGTTTTTACTTCCCTTCCCATCACTGTGTGTGGTGACAAAATAAATATGGGTCCCAATTAATCCTGTAGCAGAAATAAACAGCCTTCTGTGTCACATCCTATGCACACCTTCCCAGGGAAACAGAAAGTCAATAATTACTTATTAGATGTTTCTTGGGAATCTGATCAACCTAAAAAAAATTAAGCATGAATTAGATTAAATGTTTTATTAACATTTATTATGTAGGAACTATTAGGGGTAGCAATATTTTAGGCATTGGTGGGTTTGTCTCCCAGTTATTTCTGGAAGACATGGGAGATTGTGCCACTGCAACAAACCATTTTTTTATTTTATTTATTTATTTTTGCACGTCTTCAACAGGGGAGCTGGTAAATGGGAGGAGCACTATAGATGTAAGGCCAGGGGCTGACGGCGAGGCCTACTTGCTGTTAGAAAAGCTGTGAGACCTGTCACAAACCGTGCGCTTTGATTAAAATTAGGTGTGTTGTCTGTTTGCTGCAGGGTTTTAGCTGCTGTGGGCTCTGTGTTACGGCCTGAAAGCTGAGCAAATCTTAGAAGACATAAACTGGTTAAAAGAAAAAAATATGCTGTGCTGTCAGACATGCCTCACTTGTCCAATTCATGCTCCCCTCATACTGATTCCATTGCTCACGCAGCGTGAGTCCAATCGTCCTCGGTGTCTGCTGCATGCTGGAGCTGTGGGTCGGAGAAGAAAGCCTGCTGCGATCCAAGAGCCACAAAGGCCCTGATGATGATGAAACCCTTAACGAGCTTAAACAGACGCGCACTGACCCGACAGAACACGGGCACGAGCTGCTGGTTTCCTTACGTCTGCTCGTTGCAGATTCTGGTCTTGTTATTCTAGCTCCTCCTCGGCCATTCAGAAGGTTTCTTAAAAAAACAAAACAGCTGTAGCTTGTATGTTTGAAGCGTTTCGGCCAGACTGAATAATTGAGTGAGAGCAGAGAAACGAGGAAGAGGGTGATGCTAAAAGATGGCCAGTGCTGCTGGCAGTCAGCCTCTCCCTCCAATAACGAGCCCGTCTTTGCAGGTAAATGAGGATCTGACCTGTTAAAGCATCTAAACCACAACGGTTAGCCTGTTGAGGACAGTGTCACTGTTGGTGAGGATCCGACGACCAGTGATGATGCTGCCTCTAAACAGAACTGCTGCCGTTAATTACCCCCTTCACATCATGGCAAGAACCCCCCATAATCTCCACTACCCACGCAACCTGTTAGTATTAGCATGCAGTAAATATAGAAAAGGACCTTTAGTGTGAAGGTATTCATTAGTGACTATATCATTAGTACTTATTAAATAGGTTTTCCCCTGGTATTTCTTCTATTTAAGGTACTACCCTCTGCCCTCTTCATGCACGGCCCATTGTACGTCTAAGCTTCTATTTTGCTGCATCTTAAATGTGTATGTTTTTTAAACTGCTCCATTTTTCTTTTTAAGTTGACATTATGTATTTGTTTTTGCGTGTTTTAATTCTGGTTAAGGAGATCTATTACATGTTTCTGGAACTATTGTCTGAATGTTTTTGCACAGCAAACATTGACTCTTTAAAGAACCAGCTGCTCATCCAAGCCCTCTTCACTTCCTGTTCAATGCTCGCTTCACTCACCCTAGAGAAGTTGTGTTTGTGGATGATGTAGAAAAAAAATCTAACTCCACTAACTATTGATTTCTCAGCTGAAATCAGAAACAATCACACAATCCACAGTAACTCTGAAATAACAAAAACCTTTTATATACTTCTGTGATAATGTTGGCTGTAGTGCCACTATTTTTACCTGTTACTGAAAAGATTGTTTTTGTTCTGTAGAAAAATATTATTTGTAGAACTGACATTTAGGACTTTTGTTAAAGGCGCATAGTGTAAGTATTGATGTTAAATATTATTTCATCTAATTTCTTTTTTTTCTTTTTTTTTCATCTCATTCTCCTGGCTACTTTGTTGAGTCTCCGCATCCACTGACCCATTAGCAAGAGAAGACGGGCTGACTTTAATTTTTCTATCTTTGTTACCTCAGAAGACGTCACGCCTCTAAACAAAAGACCCGTGCAGTCGCAGCAGCAGCTGCTTTTCCTCTTCTCCCATGTCCGTGCACAACACTGGTGTAATTTCAATTTGTTACCAGAGGGGGCAGACGTCTGCAAAAATCATAGAACTTATGCTTTGCTCCTTTGATGGAGAAATAAGTAATAATGACAGCTAATGTTTCTAACTGGAACAAAAAAACCTTTACCTCCACAGGACAGGTATATGAATGTTGTATGCTTCTCTCGCTGGCTTCCATGTTAGCAGGCTGCTGCTCTTTTGCGAAGATAAAATACCAAATGCTGCGCTCTGTTTTGGCAGCTCTGGGAACTCTCACATGATTGGCTCAGGAACCAGGAAGTGAACACGGGCTACACACAGCACTGAAGTAGTTCTGTTCTGTGACCTCTAGGCTTGAAAGGCGAAAAAGTTGACTAAAGATCTGCTCACATTGAACACGAATGGCGCTACAATGTCGCCACTTTTGCTTGCTGACATTATGCTCGCCTCACATTATCGTTCACAAGGCTGGCAACAGAACAGTGGGCAGAAATACAGCAGTACAATGGCACCTAGTGACGCTTTCACTTCCCTGCCACTCCAGCCTCCTCCAGGCATGGACTGTAGTAAGGCTGGACGATAGGGAACAAAAAACCTGTCAATAAAACAGAAATCATATTGATCGATATTGATAATTATCAACAAATTCAAAACATATATTCTAAGTTCAGCCCAGACCATTTTCTGATCTTTAGATAAAGAACTCACAAACACTGAATTCAAACTCAACCCTTTATTCAACCAACTTTTTACCAGAACTGCTAATTTTTAAAAAAGAAAAAATGAGCTCATGCTCTCTGAACTCTTTTAAGGGGCGGAGCTTGGTTCCTGGGTCTGCGTTGTGATTGGTTGAGAGGATGTAGTAACTGTAATATTAACCTACATGGCTAGAATGCAATGAGAAGGAAAACTGTTACTCTATTGAACTTTTTATTGACCCTTTTTTTCTATCATCGATATACGTTTACGGATCGATAAATATTGTTATTGAATTATCGTCCTGCCGTACTCTGTAGTAATAATTGGTTGAGTCATACAACTCAGGCCGACCACCACTATCAGCTTGTCGCACTCCTTCACCCCACGTCACAGCCACATCCAGGTCCTGATTGGTTGTCGTCGCGGGACGAGACACAAAAGTTCAGGTTTTTTTAACTCCAACTACTGTCGCTTCTCATCTATCACAGGTGTCGTGTTGCTCTGGCTTTGCTTTTTATCACCAAAATCGGTCGTTTTTTGCATCGCTAGAATCGCTCCTGCGTTGTGTCTGTTCACAGGGATATCATGTGAATCTGTCACTCGGCCTGCCACATTTGCGTTCAACGTGAGCGCACCTTCAGACATTGTTGAGGACCGATTGTTTATAGGGAATGTTACTATCATCCCGGGTGACAAAAGAGAATGAGTTGGGTTGAGCTTGCAGTAAATTTCTTACTTATTGCTCCTTTACATGAAGTTTGAAAGGTTTGGTTTATTTTAATCATGTCTGAACTACCTTTACTGTGTTCTTTGTTTATGTACTGAAAAAAACATTTAGTTTAGCACATTAAATCACAATTAGATGTAGAAAAAAGGTAATTAACAGCATGCTTTGTCTGTTGTGCGACTTACAGACTGGTGAAATTATTCCATCCATCCTAATACTGAATGTATTTTATGTATTCATCAGCTTGTGCTTGATCTTTACCACAGTGTTAACAATGAATAGTAAGCATTCCACATCCATCCCATCTATTCGTATTTCAATGAGTCTTTTATCGCGAGAAGAAGCAAACACATAGTATTCACAGGTTGATAAAAACGACTATCATCTTGAGCTCAGACGTTAGTCTATGATTGTAAGTAATCGCATCTCCGTCAGTGTGTCTCTGTCAGTGGATTCTGTGCAGAAATAAACTGAAATGAATTTGTAACAGGTCTGCTCATTAGGATTGTACGGCAACAGTTTCTGCGCCACGCCGGCTCTGATTGACAGATAGTGGTGCGTTGCCTCTGGAGTGATTTAAGAGCAGAACGAGTACGACAAGCGGGGTTAAGCTTCCATAAAGGAGAGTTACGGCACACATCAGGTAGAAAAGCTGTAAGGTCATTAGGCCTTTATTAACATGCATTATAAAACAAAAGAGTTACATGGACAAAACGTCATAAATTGCAATATTGAGCGTCTTTCTCTGACACACTCATATACACACACATGCATGTATATGTATGTTTCTATAGACAGACAGTAATTACATCTGTCCATATCCACAAATGAGGCAATAGTTATAAAGTATAACACAAAATGTAAATGTGACACGTAAGGCTGGATGAGGATCCAAGTTCATGTTAACCCCCCCCCCCCCATCATTTTCTAATGATGGCTTAGAAAAATCTCCAAAGCTCACTCTTGGAGGACTAGAGCAAGGACGGGTCAACATTTTCATGACAAGAAGCTGTTTTTGAGACGTCGCAGATAAATTCTTATCTGTACTACTATTATGAACTATTTTGGTAAATGCTATTTGGACCTGAACAGAAACGGTGTGTTTTGGTCAGATGAGACTCAAAATGAAGGTGTTCAGTGACAAAGTCTGGTCTGGTGTGAAACAAAGGGCGAAAATGTGAAGAAGAACCTGAAGCCAACTATTAAGTAGGGTGGAGGACCTGTGATGCTGCGGGCCTGTATCTCAATTACGTATTTGTCAAAATAGCAGGGTGTTTTAAATACCAATCAAGTGACACTTTTGTTGGAGTCTTATGAAATTCATTTAAATGAAATGTTCAGTATTAAATTATTTTTGTGTGAGAACATGCCCCTGCATTGAATGATGGAATAATTGAGAACTTTTTGCTGATTTTTACCAACGGTGCCAACAAAGGTGGAGGCTTTGGTGATTATAATTGAACCAGATCTTTAATGCACACACCCATAACTATTAAGGAAATAATGTATAGCTGTTTCATGCTATATTCCTGGCAGATTTGACACTGTGCTTGTAAAAGGGCCTCTTTTTTTCTCTTATATAGGCACAAGACAGTGTGTTTCCACATCAGCAAAATGAGGCAGCAAGAGCAGCGCTGTGATGGTGAACTACATCTCATGTGCTCAGAAAGATGATTAAAGGTCTTTGTCAACAGAGGTTTAATCTTCACTAACATGCAAACTCCAGAGAAAGTCATTACAGCGCTATTTACTGCAGCAATATTCTTCTGGAAACTGTGCTGACCACAACGTTGCAGCGCTATCAACGGCTGCAATAAAAGCCTTGTATATTACCAAGAAAACCGCTCTGACAAGATTGGCTTATTACGCAGAAAAATAACTAATATCACCCTTTGCCTCTGCAGTTTGGGTTAAAAAAAAAAATTGTGATAGAATACAATGTAGCCTGTTGTTGTTCATCCGAGGTTGTAATTACTTCAGACTCTTATAAAAAAAAATAAAACTTGTAGGGCCGAGATGTGTTTTACTATAAAT